>NW_024582933.1:59894-256750 GCF_018398535.1 Haplochromis burtoni
GTCGACGAGCTCTGAAGGCTCCGAGCATCCAAATTAGGAGAACAAAGGCTGCGATGGTAGTCGTGTTTTCAAGGTACACGATGATTGGCCAGCATCTTCAAAGGACACATGTGATTGGTGGATTTGTCTGTCAGTCAATGAGATTAACTTTTCAATTGGCCTAACTCGAAGTTGCAAAACTCACGTGCCTTTCCTCTTCCTAGAAGGCGGTGCCTGCTGGTTGTTACCTGCTGGTGGAGAAGCTTGTTGTTGTTGTTATTGTTGTTGTTTGTGTTAAAGTTTAAAAAAATAAGTCTTCTAAAATGGGAGCCCGAGACGATGAATACGACTACCTGTTCAAAGGTAAGTTTATCTCTGAAGGGGGATGAATGTCAGCGTCTCGGTCGTCTTTAATATGGCTCTCGGTAACAACAGGAGCAACTGAGGAAGTCAGTAATGCTAAAGTTAGCTCCACTGGTAGCAAAGTAGCAAACGATGAAACGATACCTGCTGAAAAAACTGACGCTGCTGCAGGTAGAGTTTGGAAATTCAGTGAACAAATGTGCATTCCCTAGCTTTAGGATACACCTTATCCCAGTGAGTAAGTTTAGACACGGCAGCTGTCAGGCTGCTTAAAGTGTGTTTAAGTAGCTAGCCGCTAACATTACAACGACGTTCCTACTTTGAAGTTAACTGAAACGAACCCATGTTCTGATTATATTTGATCTGTAAATCAATTAGCTGGATAACTTGGTGATAACGACCTTGAGTATGCCTAACAGGAATAATTAATGTCATTTTATTCTCTCTGACATCATCAGATTTGTTTGTCGTCACGTTAACATTAGACAAAATATGTCTTATATTAGTGAAGGTGGTGTGCATGACCAAAGTGAAATTCTAGCGTAACGTCAGTTTGAAAATGTCAGTGTTGAAAAAAATGATTTTTTTTAAGTGTTAAAAATATTAAAGCTGATGAGCCACATCATTAAGAAAAGGGGAAGCAGTTGTGGAAACTAGGATAAAAACAAAGCTGATGATAAGTTAGCAACGGTATGGCACTACAGATGTGATGCCTTCTTTGAAAAGTGTAGAGAAGGTCAGAGAGTGCTTCACTGTGTCTCTGTGGATCTAGAGAAAACAAACGATACAGAGGAACTGTGGTACTCTATGAGGAAGTCAGAGGTAGCAGGGAAGTATGTGAGGCTGGTGCAGGACATGTATGAGGGCAGTGAGCCAGTGGTGACACTGGGTTCGGATCGTCTGATCCACCTGAGCCTCTTCTTGTTTGCAGTGGTGATGGACAGACTAACAGATAAGGCCAGGGAGGAGTCTCTGTGAACTGTCATGTTTGCAGACGATACTGTGATCTGTAGTAAGCGTACGTGGCTGCTGGAAGAGAGCCTGGATAGGTGACTGTATGAACTAAGAGAGAAGAGTAATGAAAGTCAGTAGAAGCAAGACAGAGTACCTCTGTGAATGAGAGGGAGAAAGGTGATTAGGTAAGCATGCAAATAGCTGAGGTAGAGAAGTTTTAATACCTGGGGTCAAGTCAGGGTAGAGTGGATGGAGACCAGTGTCAGGTGTGATTTGTGACAGAAAGACAGCAGCAAAAGTGAAAACAAAGCTTTACAAGATGGTAGTGAGACCTACTGTGATGTATGGCTTGGAAATGGTGATAATGAGAAGTAGACAGGAGGTCGAGCTGGAGGAGGCAAAGCTGAAGATGCTAAAATTTTCATTGGGTGGGACCATAATGAATAAGATTAGAAATGAGGACATCAGAGGGATTTAGAAAGCTTGGCAAGTCTGAGATTATTTGGATGTGCAGAGAAGAAATGGTGGATGTTGAGTATGGAGCTGCCAGCGAGGAAAAAAAGAGAAAAACCTCAGAGGAGGTTGCAGAGGGTTGGTGTGACAGAGGAGGATGTTAGGGTTAGGGATATGGTGAGATGGGGGCAGGCAATCTGCTGTGGCGAGTTTGACTGGCTTAAATGGGCTGGCTGTGCACCGTCACAGGGGTGGGAATGCTGCAGCCTTAAGTGAGCCATGGTAGACCACTGACACAGCAGGTCTACTGTTTGCTTTGTTTTTTCATGTGTATGGTGTGTATTTTGATTCTAGTTGTACTAATTGGAGACTCTGGAGTGGGGAAGAGTAATCTGCTGTCCCGTTTCACAAGAAATGAGTTCAACTTGGAGAGCAAGAGCACCATCGGGGTGGAGTTTGCAACCCGCAGCATTCAGGTGGACGGCAAGACGATAAAAGCTCAAATCTCTGGGACACAGCTGGGCAGGAGCGCTACAGAGCCATCACCTCAGCGTGAGTTTGTTTTGTCGTATGCATTACTTAAGGTGCTACGTTAGTAATGGTTATTTATAGGGTAATGTTCACACACTTAGACATGTATAATGAGATGTGTCTTTGCTAATAATTGTGTTTGAACCCCTTAGGGTAATAGACCTGGTACCAGTTTTAAATAAATTAATTGTCCAAATTCCTTTTGTTATCAGGAGGAATTAATCACCCAAGAGGAACCATTTTTGTAACAGCTGTTTATGTAGCCAGTCTGGCCTGATACTCTGATTGCCTTGTTCCTACGTTGTGTTGTGTGAATGATGAGAGGAGTCAACTCTCGCTTTGCCAGCTGGGGTGGGTTTATTCTCCCAAAACTGTTCAAAATAAAAACAACTCGGTGCAGCAAATTTAACTGGGCTTCTGCATGCACAGTTTTAAGGGAGAGAGAAGAATAGCGGACCACATGAGAAATCACCTGCATGCGCCTGTGCCCTAACCTGGGATCGGCAAATTAGCATGTTACAATAAAGTGCTGTACTCGACAGGGAAACAACAGTTAACACTAAAACATCCAACAAAGCCGTGAGACAAAATGCATAAAGGGAACAAGTAATCCTTGAATCACTTAACTGTGTTTAATTGCTGTGTAACCGGGAACACTAGCGTACACTCACCTCTCCTCAGCAGGGCCTCTGGGTGACTGAGGAGAATAGCGAAATGACTTTGTGGGAAGTCAAAGGTCACACAAACAAAATAAAAGCTCCAAAAATATAAATACAGAAAATAGATATATACATATGTACATAAACGATGCTGACAAAGCAAAAAATAAATGATTTTTTAATACACCCGTTACATTTATATGTATAAAATGCAATACAAGAAATCCTGCTGGAGATGCTGGAGTCTTGTGGTGTCAGATTGGTGGCACTATTGTTTTCAGCAAAAGCAGCAAGCCATTGCTCCATTGGATCATTGGGTCCTGTTCTGTTTTCCTTGTATTGTTTGTCTGTCCTCCTTATTTCTGTGGGGATGGAAATGATTGTGAACCTTAGTGTCTTTATATGAAGCTGTCATTAGTCACCAATTATAATCAAAGCAAGTGTAAAAGAAAATGCATTTGGCTTGTAAGTTCTATTTATGGTTTAAACTAATATTAAACCATGTTAATGTTAAAAAGTTAGTTGATAATGATGGCTTTATGACCTCTATCTTCATCAGGTATTATCGGGGCGCAGTCGGGGCTCTCCTAGTTTATGATATTGCGAAGCACCTGACGTACGAGAATGTGGACCGCTGGTTGAAGGAGCTGAGGGACCATGCTGACAACAACATCGTCATCATGCTGGTTGGAAACAAGAGCGACCTTCGACATCTCAGGGCCGTGCCCACTGATGAGGCCCGAGCATTTGCAGGTGGATTTTTGAGTGTTCTTTGTTTTGCTTTGGAGCAGTCAAAGTAGCTCCGTAACATTCAGTTCAATTGCTGTAAAATAAAAATCCCTTTTCTTTCTTTTTTTTAACCTTAGAAAAGAACACTATTTCATTTATTGAAACTTCAGCCTTGGACTCCACTAACGTAGAAGAAGCATTCAAGAGCATTCTCACAGGTAAAAAATAAAAAGTGTGAACTCAACTCAATAATCATCCAGGTACTCTACTGTTAGACCTCCTCTTATGCCATTGTTTTCTTTCCTAGAAATCTACCGTATCGTATCTCAGAAGCAAATATCAGACAGATCTGCACACGAAGATTCTCCAGGCAACAATGTAGTGGACATAAGTGTCCCCCCAACCATGGATGGGCAGAGGGGCAACAAACTCCCCTGCTGCCAAAGCCTGTGACCCTCCTTTTTTCTTTTTCTGGTTGACTTTGTGTCAGAGTTTTCTCTTTTCCCTTCTACTGTCAGATGCTGTCATCTTACCCTCATGGGTTCAGAAGTGTTTGACACAGAGACTCTTAGATTTGACATTCCTTTATGCTGTTTTCTTCTTTGTGCGTCTGAGTCCCGTGTCAAAACAACTTGTCTAAAATACGAAAACTGAGAAGAAAGACGATTGTTAAGCTGTTAACTACAATCTTTTTTTATTCACTAGGTGATGATCCTATTGACCCACTCCTGCTGAAGGAGTGGCGAGGGATCGGTAGGCCTGTTTATGAGTGCTCAGAGGTGTTTTTACTTGGTTCCTTTTCTCAGCCTAATCTGCTATAGTGGAGTCTCATTTTCATGTCGGGTTGACCTGATTCTGCCTGTCTTGCAATGTGGGTACAGAAGAGGAGATGAGAGGAAGGTTCGTTTGGAGTGCTGATGTGTGGTCTGTCAAGAGTTTCTGGTTGCCTCTTTAATTTTTTCCTCTTTTGTGCTGTGTGCCCACTCTGGCATGAAATTAGCATGAGCTTGGGACCAGACTGGCTATGAATGACTGACTCATTATAGGCAAGCATGAAACACATGACACATTTTTGTTTTTGTGTGTGTGAGTGAATGAATTTTAGTTTAGTACACAAACATACCAAAGGAAACTATCAGAATCAGTTTTGGGGAAGCTCATTTCACCGTGTTCAAGGATGTTACGATTGCAGGTGATTGCTAAAAGGTCCAGGCTATTTGCAACAAATGTGTAACGGTCCACAGGAGATGCATTGTTATAAACTTTAATTTCAGAATTAGATTGGGGTTTTTTGCACTAGAGTCCAGTTATTTCAGTGGAACCTTATATTTCAAAATGGCATAAAATTTTCATCAGGTAGCATTTTGCTACCTGTAAGGAAAACAATGCTGACAGAAAAGGAAAAATGAAGTTGAAATTGTTACATTTCTGTACCGAATAAGCCATTGCTGTCATTAATCCTAACTGTTGAACAGGAATTGATAAAAGTTTGTAAACTCAGAACATTATCTGTGGAAAACCAATAAATAAATACTCCCCACATACTGCTTTCACTTCAGCAACATTAATGGGTTTTACTTGAAAAAATGGAAGTGAAAATCAGAAATGCAAATTTTGTTTTCATACTTGGGTGGAAAAAAATATATCCACCCATCTGGTTGAGGTGCTGTCATGCATTAGGTGTTCATAAGAAAGCATATCATACATTTAAATGTGAATTTAATCTGAGCAGATATAATCTTTTTTCCTACTTTTGCATTACACCAGAAAATACTGAATCGTAACTAAAACCTGTCCATATGACCATACAGCAGACAGTTATTTTGGTATCCCTTACTCAGTTTACTCATACCTTAAGCTGGGTTGTTTTAATAATTGACAGATGGGTTTCTTAGGCATTTGGGATACAAACCTACTTTTTTTAGGTTGTGTTCAAAATTATTAGAAATGTATAAATAAGGTTAAAGCGATAAAATTAGGATAGTTTACTACATGTAACATCTCAGTGCACATTCAGGGCAGGCCTTTCTGTCTGCAAAGCACATTTAAAACAAGAAGTGCCAATTCTGAGAATACACTACTATGAGAAAGCAGGTGGCATTGACGACAAGGTTTGTGAGCATTATAACTCAAGAGCGAGATGACATAAGGTTTTCAAATTCATGCCATGAGTACATCTGATAAACATCTCGGACAAATTGGAATCTCAATGACCTTGACCTCAAGTACATAGGTTAACTTTTTGAAAAGCACCTAGGGTTTCCAGGTGCATCTGAGGGTGTTACTGGTGTAAAAGAAGGTTTCAGGTTTTTCCTCAGTAGCTGAAAAGCTGCTCTGTTGGATTTTAAATGAGGCCATTGCACCTCTATTATACAGTCATTGATTCAAACAGACACTATGATCATGAATTTGTTCTACTCCTGCTTGGGTTAATGACTTTGGTTACATATCGTTAGCTTCATAGCATAAGTGCCTAAGTCATTTTTTGGTCAAATTGAGATTTTTGCCTAACTTTACTCCCCTACCACTGCTGCATCATCCTGTCCGTCTGAAACACAAAACACAAAAAAATGACTTAGGCACTTATGCTATGAAGCTAACGATATGTTAGTTTAAAGACATAGTCTATTAATAGTTGTGGCTATTATAGACCGCAATATGTGTTGAATCACTATGCAATTTGGTGGGATGTATGTCATTTTAGCTGGGAAAAATATATTTTAAATGAAAATATTAGGCTAAAGAAAGAAAACTTCCAATGAGCTTCAGAGTCATTAATTGGCCACCTTCGTTCTTCAACACAGTGTGAACTCTGAGGCAAGCTTTCTTGTAGTTTCTTTAAGTAGTCTTCAGACATAGTTCTACAGGCCACAGTCTCAAACTCTGACACTGTTTTTCTAAGTGTATACATCCATTACCTTTGTGACATTTTTCTGTTCTCCACTTGTCCAGTTTCTTCAAAAAGTTCAAGGTTCAGTACGTACAGTACTGAGATGTGCTAATTTTTTGGCTAATAGAGCTTTGAGATCACCTTCTTGGTGCATAAATACTATTTTATATCTGTCCAATTGGTATCTTTGGGACTTTTTGTAGATTAAAATAGAATCTTAGTTGTTACAAAGAGCTTTAAATAGGCTCTTAGTAACAACGTGTCTCAACATAAACTTAAAATTATTTCTTTGCTAAGTTGTCATGTTACGCATAGACATGACACTGGTTCATCCCTTGAGTTTAAAGCATTTTTTATGCGTGAATGTTACATAGCTCGGTTGTAAGCAGTTCACCAAGCAAAAAACACTCCTCTGAAGATGGGTGCAAGGCAGAGAAAAGGAAAAACGAGTTGCTCAAGATCAACAGTTTTCAGTTTGACTTTATGGAAGCAAACAAAGAAATGAAGGGCGAATCGAGATTTTTGCACAGTATCATAAATGATGTGATTTAATTATTTGCATGTTTAAGGTTACGTTTTCTCGCTGCACCATCTCGTGGTACAAACTGGTATTACACTGAAATACAGCCCAGGCCCAACTTTAGTACAGATCTCTTCAACACAGTACATAGATGTTTAGAGAGAGAAGTCACAGTGGATATTTCTTCACATTCTGCTCACAGCTAAAGTTCAAAAATGAGGCCGTTTAAACTGTTATAAACTAAACAGAGGAAAGTCACTGACTGAAGCAAAACAAAACTTAAAGTGAAATAAAAACTGATTTAAAAATGCAGATGTGTTAAACAGTGTGGGTTAATGGTTTTGAATTGTGTTGAATTGTGAAGTGTTCCGGTCTCATTGAGCCTGTCATGTTTCCTGTTGGGGCCCCTCCCTTTGGCACGCTGCTGTTTGCGGCCACATTTATAGCCGTCTTCGGGATTTGTTTGTGCTCTGAGACGCCCTGTTTCTTCACCGCAGACGCAGGCAGCTGATGATGATGATGACCCTCTGGGTTGTATTTAAAGCCCAGGGAAAGCGGAAGCCTGGCCTGACTGTTATCTGTTGAGAACTGCTAGCTGGTGTAGCCCTACACTGAGCAGCCTTCATCGTTAGCCGCCTGTGCTGTTCACTCATACATAGTTATTAAACATGAATAGAGAAGGAAATGCGAGCTTTTTCGGACAACAGGACTAAAACCTCACCAAGAAGAAAGAGGAGAAGAAGAAGTCACGGGTGAGTAGCTGTTAGCTTTTATTTGTTGCTTTTTTCCACCAAGCGGACGGCTAAGCACTTCGCTGACAGCTAGCAAACAACACAGCTGCCGTGAAAGTGAAACTGATTAGAAAATGCTTCTTTATAACGACATTTTCACTGTGACGAAGTTGGATAGTAGTTATTCGTGTGTAAAGAACAGCAGAGATACACACAGCTAATTTGAGTTGCCGCGCAGTTGTACAGTATCATAATTCAACTCTGATCCAGACAATAGTCTGGTTCAAATTCCCACATCTGTCTGCAGCGGTTAGTTCCTGTAACAGAGCCACAGTGAAGGAAAATGCCCCAGTTCCAAAGCTAACTGCATATTAATGTATGAGGGTTTATCATTGTAAGAAACCCATCATTAATCATTCATTCAAACGTGTAATTTTTGTTTGATCTTGACAAAATCCCTGCATTGATGTTCCCCAGCTGACGAATCCATACACACAGCTGATATTTAAAAGACTCGGAAAACAATAGCTTAATAGAGTCAGCGGTTGCCTTAATTTGGGGTTACCTCTTTGTTTATTTAGGTCAGGGATTGTACCTCTTAATCACCCCTGACGTACCCCCTCCCAATCTCCGTATGCATAAACAATAACACCAAGCAGCAATAGGGAAAAAATGCTCTTCGGCTTCACAAAGCTGTTCATCATCTGGCTCTGTTAATTCAGGATTTAACAAATCAAAGTGCATAAGATTGTGACTCAACTACAACGAGCTATAAATAATCATAAAAGGGCTTTGTTGTCTAACTTCTATTTAAACAGTGAGATGCTTGACTTAAGTTGAATCATCTTTTCTCAGTTGCGAGGGTTAGAAACAGCATTCATTGCCAGATGTTGTCTAAATTCTTGTTTGATTGAACAGCAAAATCTCATAAACAGACACAAACATTTCTGCACTGGCTGTCATGTCAAATCTCCTCTTGAAAAACAAGTGTTGGACATGGAAGAGTATACTGGGTTTGCGTATAAATGCTGTAGTTTACCAAGGGTATGTACAGTGCTAAAGAGGTTTTATTATCAACACTAGCCCAGTGTTAACCCACATAAACAATAGACTAGTAGCTCAGTAGTTCTTTAAAAGTAAGTTGATAAGTATTTTCAGTGAATATTCCCCCCAAATCCCCATTAAAGTTCCATATATATCAAACATGCTACTTTAAAATTATTGTTTCTTATTTTATTGCTTGTAATCAGTGTATTTAAATTTTGCTTATTGTGTTCTAATTCATTTGTACAGAATAGGATACATTTTTGAGACAGCAAGAAAAAATGTTGTTAAGGGTTATCTGGGTTAAGACAGCTGTTTATCAGGCTGCTGCACATCACATTCACTGTCACTGACCTCACACTTGGTTTTATAATGGATTAGCAGCTGCTTTTGGGCAAACTGGCCCACCTCCAAACGGACAGCTTTCTTCTAAAAGACGGAACGTCTTTTCTGGATAATTTTAGCCGTTCCCACGTGGTAGGAAATTAATCATTTGTGAAACAGACTACAGACATTTAAGTAACTCTGTCACAGTACTGCAGTGAGCCAAATGACGAACAAACTCTGGTCTACTATCACATTTTTATATATAAAAAATGCTATACGTCAGTGTCTGTTTGATCAGTTATCTGGTTAGTAACCCAGTTACCGACTTCCCTGACAGTACTAGAAACATTAAGAGGGAAGTGGTGAGTTGGGTTATTGCAAAACTGTAATACCATGTTGTTTGCTAGTCATGAACATGAACATGAAGGTCAATAAAAACAGATGGACTGTAAGCATAATATAGCAAACATAAAATGACTCATCATGATAGTGCAGGCATTGTACTGTAGCTGATTTCCATAAGTTCCTTTTCCAAACCCAGAACTTCCCTCCGACAAGCCTAATCTGGACACTAAAGTATTAATGGACAAGTGCACACTATAGCACACAAAAAAAACTTACTTAAAACAAAACTTGTCTCCTTGATCCATTTATTTAGTTTGAGCATTTGCAGAGTAAACCTGGGTTTCTCTAGTAGTTGGAGTAAAATTACTTGCTATCTCTCCACCACAGACATTTTTTAAAAAACGATAATGCATTGTCTGTGTGTGTCTGTTTCTCTGCAGAGCCACTAGAGAAAAACAGGAGCAGTTTGTGCCTGGCACTCCCCCAGCCTCCCCTCACCTCCAACCCTTCACACCCTCCAGTCCATTCGTGCTGCCAGCGAATGGACCCTGTAACAATGACGACCGGCGGGTGCTGCCACCTCCCCGGCTCTCTGTGTGACTGTGCCAGCAACACAGGCCTGTGGAAGAGCGTGGAGGAAGCGGGCGGTGACGGGTGCCAGGCGCTCTACGTCACCCAGGTCACAGCCATAGATGGACGGTTGCTGTCCTCTGTGCTCAAACCAATGAGTGCACAAAGGTACTTTAAGAATATTACTGTTATTGCTGTAAGATGTTCCACAGGTAAACTTTGAATGGGATTGTATTGTGATGGCAGCTTCTCCAGAGATAGGAAAAATATATATATATATATTTTGCTATAGTTGCTAAACTTGTGATTATGCCTTGTATTAACACTATTTCAGACAACGCACTTCTCCATTTTTCTTGTTTTTTGTGGGTTTTTTTTCACATTTCTTCACTACACACCCATTGAATATTATTATTATTCTCTTTGGGATAGAATGGTAAAACATTTTTGCTGTGTTTCATGCAGACGATGCCTGCCATTTATAAAAATCTCTGTATATTTTTTATCTCAGTGATGGTCCCATTTGCCGTATTTGCCATGAAGGAGGCAGCAGCGAGGGTCTCCTGTCTCCATGCGACTGCACAGGCACTTTGGGTACAGTGCACAAGAGCTGCTTAGAGAAGTGGCTGTCGTCCTCCAATACCAGCTATTGTGAGCTTTGCCACACAGAGTTCAGCATCGAGCGCCGACCGAGGCCCCTCACAGAGGTAACAAAGGTCAATGCCCTTTGCCTTGTCTGCAACAATCCTTCTTCTCATCCTTTTTATTCATCGTGGTTGGGCTGCTGGTTGTGAATGAGTGTGTATGTATGAAAGTGTGATGGTGCTTTTTATCCGTCTTTTTCTTGTTTTACATCTCTCTCTGCTTGCTTGCTTGCTTCTTTGTTAATGCAGAATGTCTTTTCTCTTCATTAGCTTCTTTCTTTTTACCTGGTTTCTGCCACAGTCTGACTTCTTTCTGTTTTTCTTCCCTCTTACCTCTTACCCCACAGTGGCTGCGAGATCCCGGCCCCCGTAATGAGAAGAGAACACTGTTCTGTGACATGGTGTGCTTCCTGTTTATCACTCCTCTAGCAGCTATTTCTGGCTGGCTTTGCCTGAGGGGCGCTCAGGATCATCTTCAGCTGAGGAGCTGGCTGCAGGCTGTGGGCCTCATTGCCCTCACCATTGCCCTCTTCACCATCTACGTCCTTTGGACTTTGGTAAAAAAAAAAAAGAATTCCCATCCATTATTACTGTAAAGCAAACATTTTCACTTGGAAAGGTTGATGTATAATGCTGCACTTCGGTTTTCTTCAGGTATCATTCCGCTACCACTGTCAGCTGTACTCTGAGTGGAGGAGAACAAACCAGAAAGTACGTCTGCTCATTCCCGAAGCCAAGGAGTCGAACTCTTCCCAGCATTCCTTGCTCTCTAATAAACTGATGAAAAAATCGGCCAGTGAGAGCATCGTATGAGACCAAACGGAGATAGTCGATGATTATTACATCTTTTACGTATGAGGGCTGATTCCCGATGCAACCTGCCCACAGTTTTGACTTTGAAGAAACACCTGTGGGGATTTTTTTGTGTGTGTCGCTTTTTTTTTTTTTTTCTTTGCACCATGGGCTCATATTTTTTCACATTGCATTTTATAATCCTCACATGGGTGCAGGAATTAGCACATTTTAAAGGAATCTGCCTGTCCTCGTGTCAGGTGTTGACCAAGTTTATGCAAAGGCACTGAGGAACGGTGAAGGTGGTGGAAGCATGCAGAAATGGAGCCGAGCTGTCTCATCATCACAGATGTGACAACATGACTGGCTAAAACTGACAGCATAAAACAAGATGGATCGAGTAAACTTGTTAAAGAGGACTGTGAAATTGAATGATTGTCCTGCTTGGTTTAACAACCCATCGATGGTCAGGTATAGCACGTCTACTCATTGTGTATTGCGATGATAAAAGCAACTGCTACATACGCCTTTTAATCGTGTGTTACGTGGGCACGCACTTACCTACTTGGGGCTTCTCTTCTCTGCCCACTGAGGATCTCGTTGTATAATCACATATTAGTCTGTAGTGTGAAGATAAAAAGCTTTGATCTTTAATTTTTATTTCATAGTCACATCTGGATATGTCATCTGAGTGGAATCTTTTAACTCACAGCTTTTACATCATCTCATCCGAGACCAGGCGGCTGCATAACATTTGTAAAGCAGAGACTTGTGCAATAAAACACTGTGGACATCGAGGTTTTCGCAGTACACGAAGACAGTTCTACCAACGTGCACAGTTATGCATGCAAGCAGCACTGTTAATATTTTTTTTTACTCTTATTGTATTCTAAAATCATTTTTTAAACCACTTAAGAACGAATGACTTTCCTATTCCTACTGAAGTAGGGTTTAACAGTGTCCTCATAGAGGTTCTTGTACTATCAATATGTAACAAGTAGGTATTTATATTTATATAGATGGATAGAAACTCCATCACGAGTATTGGTGTGGTGGCTGGGGCAGTGTACAAAAGCGTTATCGGTGTTGCTTGTTATTCATTTTTGGCGTTTTCCTTTTTTCTTTTTTTTTTCATGATCGCAACAGTCAGAGAATTCCTGCTGTTCTTTAAGTTACGATTAAGCATTTGGTCTAATGTGATGAGAAACTTTCTTAATCTGGGATTTTTAGTGCTGGTAAACCCTAAAGGTAACCGCCAGCATTTTGATGTTACTGACCAGACTCGCCTGGAACTGGCTGTGTTGGTAGAGTTGGGAGATAGCTGAAGTTATTACAAACTACAGCGTGTGCCTGGTATTCAGATTTCCGGGTCATATGATGGTCCAGTTTTTGTAATGTGAAACATTGTTTCTTCTCTATGCTTAATTTAGGTTACAGGGAGATGTCTGATTGCTTTTTAACGCATGCTGTAGGCTGTCCACAGGGAGACAAGCTTGTAGATTTAAAAAAAAACCCTCCCAACATTACATGTACTACTAAAAAAATAATTTAATTCAGTGGATCTAATGAAGCCAATTCAGCTTAGTATTGGTCTGAAATACTTTAATCATTTTTATTTATAGATTTGTCTTTTAATGGGTTGCAATTAAAAGAATTCCTCCCCTTAAAGGGGGTGTTTAAAGCGATATAAGTTTAAAACTAACCTGACGACGACCTGTTTGGTGGATTTTTGATTATAATTCCGAGAAAGGAATTGGTGATGCATGACGCTGTCATGGTGATCAAACTGTGCGATGCCTTTTGATTCTAAATCTATCATTCTTGGTTAATTATTTAAATATTTACCTTTAAATCAGTCAGGCTTGAATAGTAATTTATTAACATGATGTGATGTGTGGTGATGTAAAATTTATCAGAGAGAAATGTGTTTTTAGAAAGGGCTTGTGGTAACATTCAGCAGACAAATCAGATCAGTGAAATTATTAGTTTCCAGCAAGCATCGTACATTTTCCCCTCCTGTCCTTTGTTAATGCTACATAAATGTGGTAAACCCAAAATGAGGTTACCAGTTAAGTAGGTGGTGAAGCGTTAGTCATGTAAAGATGTCTGTTTTCAGGAGGAATGTTGACATATGCTTGTGTTTTCCTCCCTTTTCTCACAGTGCTGCATTACCAGTAACGAGTCATTTCCTTGTTTACATTACCAGTTCCCTTTGGTACATTTCACTCCTGCTCGTTTGATCCGCGTTCTGCCCCAGATAAATATTTGTTTTTAAGAACAAAGGATTACACCCTGCAGTACTGCGGTGTGCTCGTCTGCCTTGCAGGCTTATGATTAATTTGGTCATCCGTGTGTTTACCCGAGAAAGTACTGGAATCCGTTTGTACGATGTGCAAGAAATAACAGATTTTTTTTGATGCAATGCAAAATTATTTCCTGTATTGGGAGTCTCTGCAGAGTTGCATCAAACTATGCAACACTTCTCCTTTTTTGGCTACTAAGAATTTCTGACAGTGTTTTTAGAGAAACGTAAAAAGAGAGTCTAAAATGTTTGTGACACGTTTAAGACAAATTTGAGTCGCAAAAGCAAATATAGAAAGGGATTTTTTTTTTTTGGATTTCTTTGTTGTTACTCACACAAATGAACACGCAAATGTTAATAATGTTGCGTTATAACACATTTGTGAACTGGGCATGTTGGGTTTTTTTGTTTCATCTGCAATTTATGTTGCTATTCCTCAGTATTATTATTTTTTTTATATTGTTAAATACTACAATGTTTATGGTGTGCTGTGGGGTGAAGGGATGTCTTCATCAATGTACTGGTACCTGCAATCAGCCAAGAAATGTTTGCAAAGCAAATAAAACATAATCATAAATTATGTGATCATGAATTTGTCAGTGACAGTTTGTCTGCACTTGTGTAGTGTTGGTAAGGAATTGTCATATATGTTATATAGTGTAGTTATAATGGATGTTTACAAGTCCTTCTAGTGCAGTGACGATGACATGTCATTAAGTCTGTTTTGAAACTCAGCTCAGTGAGCTTGCTAATCCTAATGGAAAAAAAACCAAACGCTAATGTCAAGTCCTTCTATGGTATCCGTGGAGACTCACTCAGTATCTGCTTCCTGTCCGCTGCATGCGGCATAAGCAGCTTAGAGTAACACAAGTTCAAAATATGCTGTTTTTGTGCAGAGGGTCTGCTCTCCAGGAAGGAAAAATGTTTTTCACAGGTTATTATTAGGAGTCAAAGCAATGTTAAAAGGTGTTTCTTCTGCCTTCCTACTTGCCTGTCTTGCTCTCAGTGACAGCAGTTGCATTCTAGAGATGTAAATCTTGGTGCGCTGCTCCAAGTTAAATGATCTAGATGGTGACCAGATACAAAAGAGCTACAGAGGATATACTCAAGTAAAAAATGCCAATGTATTTTTAAAATATTAAAGGGGGGCTTCTTTATATCCTGTCATATACGCTCTCTGGCCTCTTCATTAGGTACAAATCTTGAGCTGTCAGTCACATGTCATAAACTTTATGCATTTAGACATGGTGATAACTGCTGATGTTCAAACTGAACATCAAAACGTGGAAGAAATTAGATTTTGGTGACTCTGAGTATGATGTAGTTGTTGGCGCCAGACAGGCTGGTCTGAGTGCTGATGTACAGGGGTTTTCCCAAAGAAAGAAAATGAAAATGAGAAAATATCCAGTGAGCAGCAGTTCTCTGGGTGAAAATGTTTTGTTGATGCCAGAGGTCAGAGGAGAATGACCAGACTGCTCTGAGCTGATAGGAAGGAAACTGTAACTCAAGCACTCCCTACAACCGAGGTATGCAGAAGAGGATAGTGGAAGGCACGGGAACCTTGAAGCTGGGCTACATCAGCAGAAGACCACACCAGGTGGCACGCCTGGCAACTGAAAACAGGAAACTGAGGCTACAATTCACATGGGCTCACCAAAATGGGACAATAGAGAATTAGAAAAACGTTGCCTGGTCCGATAAGGCTCCACTTCTGCTGTGACGCATGAGTGGCAGGGTGAAAATTTGGCACAAACAGCATGAAAGCATGGATTCATCCTGCCTTGTGCTGACAGATCAGATGACTGGTGGTGGTGAAGATTTTCCTACAACAACCCACCGCTGACGATCTTCATGCTTATCACCGGCATACCAATCTTCTAATGCCTGCGTCCAACACCTTAGATCATCTCAAACAATAAGTTCACTACACTCGAATGGGCTATATAGTCACCACATCTCAATCCAATAGAGCGCCTTTAGGATGTGGTGGAACAGGAGATATGGATGTATGGCCACAAATCTCTGAGGAAGAACTGCATTAACTTGTTGAATCTATGGCAGGAAGAATGAAAGCAGTTTTGAAGGTAAAGGTTCCTACCCAGTGCCCAGTAAGTGTATTTGCAGTGTTACACTGGTGGATGCTCATACTAAAGATGACTAGTTTCAAGTTAAAAAAAACAAAAAACAAAAAAAAAACAGTTTTTTGCATGTATTGATGATACCCCTAATGTAGTCATCAAGTGCACAAAGCTGGCTCTGAGCAGAGGAGCCGACCTACCTGCTGTTCAGGTCTTTTGTTTGCAAGCAGTAGCCAGTCAGAAGGAAAAAGTATATGTATAGATGGATCCATTGTATAAATGGATAAGGAAAAGTTAAAACCTCCCTAAAAAGCCCATTTAGTTGATTCAGAATTCTGCAGCAAGCGAGCTGACAGGGGTAAGACAGAGAGAGCATGTTTTTCCCACACTGCCTTCTCGTCATTAGCTCCCTGTTAAATCCAGAATCAAATATGAAATCCTTCACCTCACTTTAATCAGGCCCTCATGGTACCATATCACTCCAAAAGAGCACTTTGCTCTCAGACTGCTGGTTTACTTGTGGTTTCTAGAGTATTTAAAAGTAGAATGGGAGGCAGAGCCTTCAGTTTTCAAGCCCCTGTTCTGTGGAACCAGCTTCCAGTTTGGATTCTGGAGACAGACACACTCTCTACTTTTAAGATTAGGCTTAAAACTTTCCTTTTTGAAGCTTATAGCGAAGCCTGGATCAGGTGACCCTGAACCCCCCCGTAACTAAGCTAGGCTGCTAGGGGGTTTCACACTGAGTGCTTCTTCTTCACTCACCTTTTCACTATATCTTTAGACACCACTCCGCATCTAATCATTAATCTCTTGCTCTCTTCCACAATGTGTCTTTTATTTTGTTGCCCTCAACCCCAAACAGTTGTGGTGGATGACCTCCCCTTACTGAGCTTAGCTCTACTGAATGTGTCTTCCTGTTAAAGTGGAGTTTTTCCTTCCCACTGTCACTAAGTGCTTGCTCAAAGAGGGGGTTGTCTGATTGTAGGGCCTTATAATATAAAGCACCCTGTTGATGCTATTTGGCAATATAAACTGAATTGTACTCTATCAGGGTCCAAGAATAAAACATAGTAATCAAATTTATGATCAAAGACTTGATTCGACTTAAATTTCTGTACTAGCAGCTGTATTTTCAGATTCGAAAACCCAGTTTTCTAACTTCAAAAAGGCATAATTCAAAGTTTTAAATATTTACATTAGTAGAGTTTAGAATGAGACATTAACATGTAAGCAGTTATGGGCTCAGGAGGTTGAGCGGGTCATCTGCTTATTAGGCTACTTTGTCAGATACTGAGATCCCAATTACTGGAAAGACGTCAGAGTGAGCCAGCTAAAAAGTGATTAAAAGCATGAAGTAAAGAAGTCAGAGAGGAAAAGCACTGTAAGTACCAGTCCATTGAACATTTTAATGTTTTTCACCTACCTTACACTTACACATGTAAAATAGTTATCTAAGTGACTTCAGAGCTAGAATTAAAATGACAATATTTCAGTTTGTTTTTGTGTGGAATAGTTTAAAATTGTCCACGCAGTTCAGTACATTTCTGATGAGAAAAAACAAAAACAAAAACAAACAAACAAACGAAAACCAAACAAGTCAGAGTATGTTAAATATCCATTTAACAAACTGCTTCAGTCAAGGATTTTATTGTAAATTTACACAGTTCTTAAACTGAAAGTAAAACAATGATGACTTCAGCCAAATCTTCTTCAATAAATACATAATGAGGATATTTTTTGGCATGATTTAAGAAGGATGTAAGAGCCACACTGTCAAATAGCACAATACTGCTTCACCTGGTTGGAGTAACTGTCTGTAGTTTATTTACACAGCACCATCTAGTGGTAAACCATTGAAATGTATCTCACAACCTCCCTTTAGAGGACAGTTTCAGTTCAAACAACTTTACAGGCATCAGTAAGACAGCAAAGACTGCCTTGCTCCTGGGTAACAGGAACCTTCACGCAGACTGACTGAGTGACATAAAGGCTTCTGAAATGTTTCTTTCATGGCAGAAAAGAAGAGCACAAGTGACTTCAAAAGTACTTTATAAAACAAAAGTAAAGGTTAAAAAAAAGATTTAAAAAAAAGAAAAGAGGCTAAAGTGGTGAGGGAGTTGGCCGTGAGCAGAGCTACGGGGGGAAAAAGTGCACAGGTGATGTGATGTGGAGGTGAATGTGGAGGAGAGGATGAGTGTCATTGGACAGAGCGTCACAGGCTCTGGCAGCACTGGAGTTTGTTGCCCTTCTGCCCGTCAGTGGTTGGCGGGACACTTATATCTACGACATTGTTGCCTGGAGACTCGTCGTGTGCAGATCTGTCTGCTATCTGCTTCTGTGACACGATGCGATAGATTTCTGCAGACAAATTTGAGAAGGAGGAAAAAAAATTACACTTTTGCAATGTTCATCATTTAAATTTTAATGTTCTTATTTATTTAACTGGCTGTGCAGATTAAATATAAAAAGGTACTATCAGCTGCTCGTGCATTTCCCAGAGTCGCCGCCACATGTTTTGATCTGGCACAGATTTTTATGCCAGATGCCCTTCCTGATGTAACCCTCCCATTTATCCAGGTATCAGCCCAAGGAATACACTAGTTTGTCACCCTGAGGTGGGGTTTGTTTCTCTCTCAGTCCTCTATTTTTAACCAGGGGGTGTAAAGAACGCTAAATGTGTTATTAAATAAATAAATATTTAACAGTAGCATGTAAGTTACACTTACTGATCAAACTAATCTAAATATGAGTGCATTTAAAATGTACCAAATTTAAGTAAATATTAATTACAACCCATGCCTAAATCCCCAGAATTAATACATGTTAAAGTATGTACAGTAGTTATATAAATGTAATGTCTTATTTCCTGCTTCTATTTGGCATGCAACTAACATACATTACTGTCAGAAAAAGGTCTTGATTCGCCATCATTTCTTTACATTTTACAAGGAAACTGACAGCACAGTCTTCAGGAATAGTTCTCCAGGACATTAAAAGCTTTTCTTTAGATAATGGATGTCTTTTTTTCCCATTCCCTGACAAGATGATCCCACACTCCTTCAATAATGTTCAAGTCTGGGCTCTTAGGAGGCCAGTCCTTACCTTACAGTGTTCTGTTGTGCGTTTTTCTTCTCAGGTATGCCTTTACTGGATTGACAGTGTGTTTGGGATCACTGACAAATGAAGCCGTTGCTCAGATTTGGCTTATTCAAAATCTAACCGTTCTTTTCTGTATTCATTAATTTTGACAAGATCTCCAACACCACTAGCTGAAATGCAGCTCCAAACCATGACAGAGCGTCCACCATGTTTTATAGATGGTTGTAGACACTCACTGTTGTACCTCTCTCCCGAGTTCCTCCAGACAAAATGATGGCAATATAAACTTTGGATTTCAAATTTGGATTAATCACTCCATCAGGCCTCTTGGCATTATTTTTCAGTCCCATTCTTGTGTAACTTGGCAAACACCAGCCTTTTCTCTCTATTTATTCCCCCTTACGAATGGCTTCTTGATAGCCATGACTTTAAGATACTGATAGACGTGCCACTTCTTATTTTGTCCTTCATTTGTCCAGTTTCCCCTGTTGTTTTAAGGATATGCTGCACAGCGTGCTAAGCTACGCCAAGTTTTCAGATAAAGCTCATTGAGAATCACCTAGTTGATGCAAAACACTACCATTGGCTTGAGTTGGGTGGCTTTTTTATGCTTCAGTTGGCTTAACATTAACATTAATTCACTGCATTTACAGCAGTCAAATAATCAATTTTTCAGAAAAAAAGCACACTGGGAAGCTATAATATAAAGTGCATCTATATGTCATCATACAGATGTTAACATGTATAATACTGCACATACAATGACTGGAACATTCAAGTTGTAAAAAAGTCCTTCACTAAGAATGAAACGAACTTACTAACCTTAAAAATCGCAGTCAAAATATTGAGCATAACATGACTTATTTTAACAATAGTTAATGTAATTACCCATACTTGTTTATCATCAACATATTCAACTAATAACAGACGTTGGGGACATCAAAAATCATTTCACAGTGACAAAATCTATACTGAAACATTTGATGAAATTACATGAACTGGTCACTACCAGTATTATGATTTTGGTAGATGCCTTTTATCAGATTTCAAAATAAAAATTCTGTGTGCATTCCTACCTGTTAAAATGTTCTTGAATGCCTCCTCTACATTCGTGGAGTCCAATGCTGACGTCTCAATAAATGAGAGTGTGTTCTTTTCTAATACGAGAAGAGACGTTCGACACTTGAGATATGCACAAAATCACACTGAGCGCAGACTGTTTGGCATAATTGTGTCTCAGTGCGATTTACCTGCGAATGCTCGGGCCTCATCAGTGGGCACGGCCCTGAGGTGTCGGAGGTCGCTCTTGTTTCCAACCAGCATTATGACAATGTTGTTATCAGCGTGGTCCCTCAGCTCCTTCAACCAACGTTCAACGTTCTCATATGTCAGGTGCTTTGCGATATCGTAGACTAGGAGAGCTCCGACCGCACCGCGATAATACCTAAGTGAACCAGCATAAACGGAACGATTAAAATACTGTCAATACAGCACGATCGTGTAAGCTAGTTCAGACAAACTGAAAATACTCACGCTGAGGTGATGGCTCTGTAGCGCTCCTGGCCAGCTGTGTCCCAGATCTGAGCCTTTATCGTTTTGCCGTCCACCTGAATGCTTCGGGTGGCGAACTCCACCCCGATGGTGCTCTTGCTCTCCAGGTTGAACTCATTTCTTGTGAAACGGGACAGCAGGTTACTTTTCCCTACTCCAGAGTCTCCGATTAGTACAACTAGAAACAATACAAAAATTATATTTAGACTTTAAATGAAAAGCACTCAAGGAACTTGTACTTTTAATAGTGTCCCATAGGCGGGTCTGTGACCAGTGACTGGATTTCTACTTTGTTTTTACACTTAATTTAAACAGACTCATTTTTAGCTGCAGGATTACAGATTTTACTACAGAATTTACAGCCATGCTGAAAGTGCTGAACTGTTGCTTTCTATCTCTAGCTATCAGACTTTGCCCTTTTGGGAATGAGGCTATTAGAAGTTGCCAATATCCTGCTCTATGGGAAATCTGACTCATCAGTTTCTCAACGCCTCTTATTGCTGTGTCGTAACGAGTCATCAGTATCTTACAATCAGTATCCAACGGCTTCTCTAGACCGCCTTACTTTGATTTGATATTTTTAAGAGATAGCTACTTGGCCATTCATAGTGTTTCATCTCAGGTTAGTATCACAAGGGAGGAAATAAGGATGCCACCTATTGTGGTCCCATTCTGACAATGAAACCTAATCAACATAACTGTAATCCTAGGAGTAAATGGATCATATGATCAGGGCTTGGTATTTGTTTGGTATGAAAATATGCTGGCTTTTGATGTTTGGAAAACACCTGGGAGCAAAACAGGGCTCTACTGGAGTTTCCTCCTCTTTGCTTTCACTGGGAGCGAGTTTCCTCCCTCAGGCTCCAGTTTTGTTTTGTTTTTTTGTTTTTTTGGGGGGGGGGGGGCACAAAGAGGAATCCTGTTTTCTTAATCATTTCATCTGAGTTTAGGAGGCAGTCTAAAGAAAGCAGACCATTGCTGGAGCCCCTGCTTAAATAGCAGACGTCTACGTGTGGCCACCGCAAAGGAAAACTTCTCTTCCATGCCAGTAAAGTTTAATTAATGCAGAAGTAATGGCACCATCCGTCTGACTAGCCACTAGCTTGCAGCGCCACACGCCCTACTTTCTAGAAAAGCCCAAACTGCTAGCTGTAAACCTCGGTACAAAAGAAACAGCACCGCACCTAAAGTAACGGTAAGTATGGGTTTAATTAGAGGAAGCGACGCTTCAATTGTAAAATAAAATAATAGTAATAAAATAAAATGTAAAAAAAAAAAAGGGGGGGGGGATCTCGGGTTAGCTACAGTTAGCAGCCACCACCAGCTGATTTTCTACCCGGCGGTACCGCAGCTAGCATGCTAACTGACGCTGAACCCGTCCAGAAGCGGCAGCGGTTCCGCTTACCTTTAAACAAGAAGTCGTATTCATCGTCCCTGTTCCCCATCGTTTGATACTATCGCCCTCCTTTTTGAGATTGCGGTGATGAGAGTAGGTAGGTTTCCCTGCCCAAACCAGGGTGGTGCGCCAAGATGACGAGAGACAATGTGCACGGAGCGGAGCCGCTGACACGGTCACGTGACTGCCCGCTACGCAGTAGCGCGTACAGAGAGGAGGCGATGCGGTTAGTACTGGGAAAAGTCTTCCTGTGGATACTTTACATTCATTTACCTTCTTATTATAATTCGACTTTTAATATTTTGTGTTTTTAAGGTTATAAATTATGTCATAGTTTTTGAGGTTTCTGGCGTTTAATTTACAGACATATGAAAATGAAAATGAAAAACCAAGTACATCCTTACCACTTCCATAGGAATAAAGAGGATAAGTAACAGGCTGGTGCGGGTAATCAAATGGAACAAGTCCTTCATTGTACAGAGAGATTATTCACAAGTTGAAAACATTCAAGACAGCTGCCAGCAAATTCACCCTTAAGTTACATGTTCAAGTTCATGATTGTACAAATAGAAAACAGCAAGAATGACTTGTTTGGAAAGGAAGGAGAAACCCTCCTCTTACCAGAAATAACTGCCAGCACGGCTTATCTGCACCTGAACAAACCACAAGACTTCTGGAACAAAGTGGAGATATTTCACCATGCACAATGAAAACAAAACACAGCATATCAGGAAAAACGCCTCATACCATAACTGTCAAACATGGTGGTAGAGGGGTGATGGTTTAGGTTTGTTTTGCAGCCCCTGGGACCTGGACACATTACAGAAAATGAGTCGACCATGTACTCCTCTGCATACCAAAGTATTTTGGAGGCCATTTGTCTGACAGCTAGATGTTGGCTCATGCAATAAGAAAACAATCAAGGTGTTGTAATGGTCCAAAGTCCAGACCTGAATCCGACTGAAGTTTTGTCTCAAAAGCCTTAGGACAGCTGTGCAATGCAAATGAATAAGAGTGGGCCAGAATTCTTCCAAAATAATTTGAGTGACTGATAAAGTCACACAGAAAACAAGTTATTGCTGCTAAAGGTGATTCCACATTTAGCAAGTTACTGATTATGGGATGTGCTCAGTTTTTCACAGGACTGCAGAGAGTCCCTTGAAGACTTTAAAAAAAGTCACATACAAGTATTTTATTTGTTTAGTTTTCCATCCAAACAAGGAAAAAGAAAAATGGAAAAACACATAATACTGATGATGAAACTGAGTGCTAGCCATCCCACACTCTTACAAAGTTGGCAGTACTGATTTCTCCAGCTGCACTGTGCTGAGAAATGGTTAAACAGTTTTGTATATTAAAAAATGTGTTGTGTATTTATTTTAAAGATCCAACAATTAAAGAAATTGGCCCAACAAACGTGATAAACTGCTGCCCATGTTACAGTCTGTGGGTGTCAGGCCAATCAAGCTGTAGTACAATAGTGGCCAAATGTTTTGGCACTACCAAAACTAAACTTATATGTATTTGTTAAATTAAATCTTTGAAACTTATGAAGCCTTTGTGATTGTTCTTCACTGTATCATAGAAATATGTTTGTGTAACTGCCAAAACTTTTGGTGTAGGACAAAAAAGCAACACCAGGGGACAGCAATGCTTTGGTCTGAACCAACTCTCTACTTACAACTAATCTGACAAATCTATATCATCCAAGTCCATCCAAAACTTTTGAAAAGGCCCAAAACAGCTAAAGAAAGGAACCTGTGTGGCCAACACTGGCAAGATATTTGAATCTCATCAGCTCTTGAAATGGTGATATTTATGCAGTGCTTAACTTCAACAAATGCATAAACTAATAAACTTAAGATGGCACACCTACAAAAAAAAACCCTACACCCTTCTCTTGTCAAATGAATGTACAATAAACTGTGCAGCCACTTACCAGAAATCAGAGAGATTTGCAGTGAGGGCGAGGACTCTTGGGTGCACTCGCTGTTGCTTCTTCTTCTTTTTTTTTGTTTCAACTTTTGTGTCCATCATCGAAACACCTTTGTGAACACAAGAATTCATAATCAACCACTATAAACAGTGATTCACGCTAAATGTGGTTTAAAAAAACACACAACTTGAGTACAATACTCACTTCTAAAGGAACTCAAGTGGAGAGCTGTGGATTTGCAAATTTTAAAGACATTGCAAAATTTATTCATGTTGATAGGATGTGGATTCAGGCTTTGTCAACTAGTTAAAAACCAAAACACAAAAATCACAGAAGAAGAGCAGAGTTCGATGCCAGCTGGTTTATTGAACTTGCAAGTTCAACAAATACCAAGAAGAAACCAAAAAAGCTCCCGGGGTGTTCGCTGTAAGCACATGCAGGTCAAGAGCCAGCAGAGACAAACAATAACGCAGACCTTTGGGGGACACCTCCACCTTTTGTTTATCTTAATAAATAAATTGAATACATTTTCAGATTTATTCAATCCCCATCTTACACTGTATGTTATTCCCCAACTGTGTCTGAATCTTTTCCTTAACAGTTTCCTATTAGTTGTGTTTATTCATGTCTTACTTTGATCAACATGCCAATTTACATCATTTTGGTCCTGCATGATATTTGACACTTGTGTCACATCACTGTCTGGGCACTCCACCCGGAGCTTATGATCTGTTCTCATTGTGGTTATTTTGACAGGTCGGTGCTGCGGTAGATACGCAATGATGATTGTTTTACTCGCTTTTTTTTTTTTTTTACATATACCCCACAGATCCACTGGGTGGTGGATATTCACGTAATAACTATAATATCTGTGTCTGCCTTTCTAACTGCCTCCCACACTTTAGGGCCAACGTCAACAGACTGGGACAGATGACTTCACCAATACTGCGCTCTGAAAAGTGTGCTTTCGTGACAGATGGGCTGTAAATGATGATTTAAACTTGGAAACATTTGTGCATCATTGCGGATAATAGTCTTCACTAAGAAACCGGAAACTACACCGTAACCTTCCAGGTAACATGACGCACCTTCAAAGAAACGTAACTATGCGTCAGGTCGAGGCAGATCGAGTGCCGTGGATGTTATCCGCGTGCTTCACTCAGTTCGCCTGAATCAAGATGGCACAGCGACATATTTCGCTGTTGCTCTCTGTTCAAAGCCTAAAAGTTAGATTGTTGGTGGTGAACCCATATTTAAACGGAAACAGTTGCATTTTGTTCTCTGAAAAGGACTAAAAGAAATAATATTTAACATCTTGTTTCTGTAGAAATTGAAAGCTTATGATTTCTGATTTCAGAATGGAGGCTGGCTTTATATGTAGCGTTAAAAGTAGAGCAAAAGTTTTCTTTTTTTGTCTTTCTTTTTTTCTTTTTACAAATCAATAATATATTTTCACATAAAAACATATATTAGCAGTAAAAATTATTTTTACATAGCTTAATGTTTCTTGATTTACAGTAAATCTGTACTATTTTTAACAGTAATGTTGAATTTTGTTTTTCACTGTAATGTTCACGGACATTTTTTTTTACAGTGTATAGGTATGAGCCCTGCGTAAATGAACCTTAGGCTGGATTGTTGATGTTAAACTATAATGGCTAAGAGTGAGTTACTTTGTAAAGATCAAAGATCACACATTCACAGAGTAAACACTGCTAAAGTAACGCCAAGGCCCAACCTTAACGTAAATTCGGGAACTGCTATTTAATCTTATTTTTTCCTGCATTGCTTTGTGTTGTGTGTTTGCACAGTTATTTCAACACGAGGAACAGCCCTAAAATCGACAAAAACATGTTTTTGCTGGTGGCGCTGGCATCTGAAAATGTGACTTCGTGTCCTCAGTTCATTTTGTAGCAACAGAAAAAAATACACGATTATTACTACGTCCTCTTTCATGCAACACTGAGCAGCAACGTTCTCATGGAATCAGATTACCAAAAAACTTTGACAAGATTGAGAATAAAGTACAAGTTGATGGCTAATCTCAGGACCTGTTTCATGCTATCTGAAAGAAGCCTGTGCTATTTTTACTAAAAACCGTGATGATATCAAGTTATGGCTCCTGATTAACCGAAAGATTAGGCTTTGACGTATCCCGCCATTGTTTCACTGCCTGTACCTTGGTAGTGGTGCACCCTTAACGGGTCGCCATAGGCAGGGCTAACGAGGGCTAAAGAGAGACAGACAGTCAAAATTCAGTCATAAACTTCATTCACATTTGGGCAATTTAGATTCACCATTTAACCTGACGCCCTTAAGCGCATGCCTTTGTCCTGTGGAATACCTGGAGAGAGCCAACGCAAATTTAAGCAATGTGCAATTTCTTGGTTATAAAAAACAAACACCATTTCCCATCTTACAGCGTTAGTACACTATACTTTTTTAAAGGTGCAGGCTGTATTATATAGAGCAGCCTAACTTCTGTGTATTTTATAGGAAAGGAGCAACAAATCATAAACATTTGAATTGAATTTGAATTATGTTGTAAAGACCCTGCACGCTATAAGTATTTTAAGCATGCCCAAGTTATAAACTTTAGAATAATTCAAAATGAATCAAAAATCTTTATATGGAGTATATTGTTTCCTCATAGTTCCATACTGTGTGGAGCTATGGGACCTGCAGCACGTGCAAAACAAAGATTACTATTACTAATACTAATACTAATACTAAACCTAAGCTAAGGCCAACTAAACAGAAAACAAGCGGAAAACACATAGTGTACTTAGAAATCTAAACTAAAATAAAAATATAGAGTAAGAAAAATAAGTTTGGTTTTAGTCTTTGCCAGTTTCGTCAGATTATGTCAACACAACCTGCCAAGCAAGTTTTGGTGCAAATGTTTAATCAGAGTGCCCCAGATGACTAACCTTCATATTATAACCATTTAAAAAAGGCCTAATCCTCAAACAATGAAGACTAAATTGAAATTAGCAAACAGACTCTGGACTGAGCCAATTTAAAACCAAATAAAAATAGTCACGATAAGAAATTCTAAAACAACTGCGCTTCAAAGCAGTGAATAATCTACAAACAAACTGTATGCAGAGGTTTGAAATAAGCTATGAATTCAGGTCAGAGATTTTCTATAAGCAGGTCTCTGGACAGAAATCTGGAAACTGTATACCTGAGAAACAGGTAAACAGGTGAAATGGTTCTGGAGCAGACTTGTGAATGAGTAGCTGACTATTCAAAGTTAATGAAAATGTAAAAAAAATAAAAAAATAAAAATGAAGTGGTAAACACATGTACTAGTTACTAGTGGCCATTGATGATGGCAGGTCTAAAAAACTAAGGCTCCAGCTCAACAGCTTTATGGTTTGCGTTGTTTCCATTTAATGACCTGTGAATTATTTACTGTAAATAATGACTGAAGAACATACACGCTCTGATGAGCATTGTGCTTTAGTTCCTTTGAAGTTCATTAAGGTGTAAATACCAGGCGCTGGAGTTTGTTCCAAGTTGCAAGAAAAGGTAGTTTCCGTCCTCAAGAAACACCCACCCACTTCGCTCTTTGACCAATCATTGGTCGAGGGCGTGGCCCAAGGACTGAGTTGTTTTATAGTCAGGCAGCTGGGGCACTTTTCATACATTTGTAGGAGAATTGAGTTCGTATTCACAGTATAATCTGACTTATTCTGAACAACGACACTTGCTGTGATGGCAAAGCGAACAAGGCGACCGAGGGACCAGCTGCCGAACTGTTACTATGAAGGATACATGGAGAAGAGATCATTCAATGATGAGGTAAATAAGATTTTTGCTTGGTTGTTTGTGCAGATATTTGACCGTTGTGTACTCACGCTTACAGCAAACATGTCATTATTTTCCATCGAGGCTTCAGGTTTTTAACTTTCAAACAGTTTAGTCAGTTTTTGAGTTTAAATGTCCATGAATTTCTCATAAATGATCAAGACCTGATGAAGCAACGTCTTTCTATTGATTGTTACTGTCCAAAAGAATTTGCTCTTATATATAAGAGAGAGAAAAAGAGCAAATCCTTGCAACTGAAAAGTGCAAAAACGTGACCACTTTTGCTTGAAATGTTGTCAAATTCGTTTCCTTATTGTAAAGCAATCAATTAGTCTGAAATATGTTTTCTGTTTGTTTTGTGTGTGTGTGTGTGTGTGTGTGTGTGTGTGTGTGTGTGTGTGGTAACAACAGAGGAACATGAATGACTGACCTGCCAACCATGTGTAGAACATGCCATTAATGTTCCTAACAACTGCCAACTCTTAAATATTTTTATTTACTTATTCATTTTAATGTCAGGGTCATTTAGTGACTTCAAAGAGGACTTCTATGCTTTTTTGGGCAATATTTAATTTTTTTCCTGCACAAGCCTGTGCTTTATATAAACTGTATTCCAATGTAATATTTGTACTTAGTCTTTACAACGTTATGCTTAAAATGATAAAACAGCACTGCATTGGCATGGTTACTGCTCAGTTACCCTTTAAAACAGATGTAGGTAAAAGACCTAGATAGAAAAAACCAGGTAAAAAAGTTGTTTACTGTGGTAGAGAAGCTCCTCGTCATTTTCACATTTTTTTTCTGCCTGTCAGACTGGTTTGACTTCTTTATTGCTTTTGTCGTAATCATTTGAGAAAACCAGGAACTAACACAAGATATAAACTAGAACATCAAGCTTTAGAGATCATAAATCCTGAGGGCTGTTCTTACAAGGTGTTACTGATAAGACTGTGCACATGAGACTGAAAGGCAAGCCTTTATCTCACTTTATAAATTCAACACAATTTGTTTGAGCTTTGCATCGAATGCCTTAGAGATTTTGCCATCAGTCTTAATATTTGCCAGCAGGTCACAGTGTTGGAAAATGGAAAAAGAGAGCTTCATTCGGGTCTTTGCTTTGTCTGTAGACCAAAATAAGATGAAATTATACATGAAATGTCTCTGGTTTTCTCAGTCTAGGCAAAACAAGTCTGGGGAGGCATTGGTGTACGCGTTGACTGAAACTGACGTCTGCGTGACTTCATACAAAATCTTTGCATTGTGCATTGCTCTATTCTGAACTTCCTACAGTGTGACAGCCACACAATAGTAAAACCTTGCATAACAGACAAATGCAGAGTTAACACTAAAACTGATAAAATCAAAAACAAAGAAATCAATTGAAATCAAGCTGAAATGAAAACAAAACTGTAAAAACCAAATAAACAAACAAAATAAAAACTAATGGAAAAAAATCCTAACTTTGTTCGTACACATACCGGGATTTGACACACTTTACACACCAACACATTTAATTATTTCAGTGATGCAGCGTCATGATTCCCCTCAGGTCCAAAGGAATCCAAACAAGCATGTAGAGCAGAGTTATTAATATCATACACCTGTATCTGTTGAGGTTTCTTGGTTTCCTTTGCGGTAAAGGAATCAGTTGACTCATCAGGTCTTTCCCAGAAATGTCATCAGCCTGGTTTTTGTTGATGTTGTTGTTTTTTCCCTTGTTGTGTAACTTTGCTTTCTTCTTTACTTGGAAGGAAATAAATGAAATGGATAAAAGAAAATGGATGATTTTATTTTTAAAATATCTATCCACGTGTCTGGATTCGTCACTTTTCTTGAGCTGTTTTTCTTTTGTGTGCAGACATCTCAGAAACTGTGGACCGCCCTTTGTGGAAACACCCTTTTTTTCTTCAATGACAAAAAGGACTGCGATGTAAGTTGACTTAATGAAATTCACAAATTTGAATTATTCTTTTTAAAAAACAACAAACAACCCCCCCCCCAAACTTTTCTTGATTAACCCTCTTTGACTGTGTGTGTTTTATCAGTACATAGAGAAACTGGATCTCAGTGGATTTATCTCAGTAACAGATGAGACCAGACAGGACCGTAACTTGGATGCAGCCAGATTCAATCTCCGACTGAAAGGCGGAAATATCAAATTCACTGTAAGGGAATATGTGGAATACATGCAACTGGTCTGATTTCTATCAAAGGAGGATGCTCTGTTTTTGACCTTTTCCTCCTCCTCTGTCACTTCTTTAGGTCCCAAATGCAGAAGTTCGTGAGTTTTGGAAGGGCTATATCCAAGCTGTGGCTGAGGTCTGTGGTACAAACCTTTATCTCACTTTATAGAAAAATAACAAGCTGTAGATGTAACACAGAGTATTTAAAATTATTATTATGTATTCCTGCAGCTGGCTGTGCCCACCTCTCTGAATCTGCTGCCAGGTCAGATCCACATGCTGAAAGAGGCAGTACAAAAGGAAACGGAGAGAAAACAGAACAGCCCTCCATCTGCTGAGACCAGCTGCCCTTCTTATGTCACCCTACAAGCAGACATGCCAGCGTCAGTACCAAAGACACTCGTGACTTTTGCACTATTGCTGACTATGTTTATGGCGAAGAGGTGTTGCTATAACTGTAAATGCGTTAACTGGTATTTAACTGAATTATCTGCATTTTCATTCTTGGAACAAAAAAAAAAAAAGAAGCCAGACATGTTGGAATTTTGTTTTCTTTGGAAAGAAGTCAAGATTGACTCTAATGCCAGAAACATTCTTTGCATATGCATTCCATTAGAATTTAATTATATACCGAGCTCAGCTGCTGATGAGTGACACATTTGTGTCATTCCTATAGCTGTTACCACAATGTCTCCCGCCTGGAGGCCGAGCTGCTTCTTGACAGAGAAGTCAAAAGAGGAAACCTGCTGCTGAGACCTGGAAGCGATGGGAGCTCCTTCGCTGTCAGCACCAGGCAGGACTTGGACAGGTACGTACACGAATCGGACACAGATATAAACATGTGCTCACTCATTCATACATAACACAAATGATATACAAACTTAATTCCCAAAAAGTTGTGATGCTGCGTAAAATGCTAATTAAAACAGAATGGAGTGATCTGAAAACCTCATAAACCCATCATATTGTTTATTCACAGTAGAACTGAAATATGGATTTATTTATTCTGTTTTTACGTTACGCTTTGCACAGTGTCCCAACGTGGCTGATAGCAATAACTATGCTGGTATTTTATTCAGGTTTAAAGTTTATTCATTTTTTTTCTTGCAGCCCTTTAGTCAAACACTACCGCGTGATCCGAAAACACGACGGCGGCTTCATCATCGATGTGGAGCCTAAAGTGAGTATTAACACTAAAGCCCAATTCTGGGTTCAGTTGTACATTTTATTCTCTATGCAGGTCTTGCCTTTTTTTTTTTTATTGCTTTATGAAATCTTCTGTGTGTGGCTTACACCCACATGGCAGTGACAAACAGTGCAACACACACGCACTGCTGCCCTTGATAGAACTTTTTTTTTTCATGGTTTTATTGGCGATAGAGATAAAGTGTTATGACCTCCTGGAAAACAATAAGGTATTTAACAGTAAAGGCTGTGGTGGGAATAAAATTGTCATGGCAGCAGATGATTGTTTTAATCTGGCTGCTGTTTTCACGACTCAGCCTGGTGTGTGTGGTTTTTTGCATTAGTTTGCGGGTACAACGCTAGGTTTGTGCTTGAAAGTTGCATACATTTCCTTCTGTGCTCTCATGACACACCTCAGTCTGTAAAGTGAATTTCAGCAGCAGTGCTCACTGCAGTTCCTGCAAGACATTTTATCGTTGCAGGTCCATAAATGACCAAGTCAACACACACACACACACACACCCTTGTTAACTTTGTGTATTTGATTATTCTCTCTGTGCAGGTCACCTGTGACACTCTGCACGATATGATCAGCTATTTAGTGACATCAACTGACGGAGTTTTGATTCCCCTCATTATTGAAGAACCATATGAAAAGAAATTATGTATGTACAGAACCTGATATAGTCCAGTCTCTATTTGTTCTTCTGTAGTAATTATTCCATGACTAATATAAGCTATGGACTTTTTTTTTAACAGCTTATATTTCTTCTGATAATGAAAATGGAGAAAAGAGTGTTCAGCAGCCTTTGCAAAAAGGTCCTCCACCAAGCCTTCCTTCCAAGCCTCCCAAACCAGGTATTTTCCATTAACACAAACTCATACATCAGTCTGTTTACTCTGCTTTGTAAGCCTCTTTGTTTTGGTGCAGTTGGGAGATTCCTCCTTGAGATTTAACTTTAGTTTCTTCTTTTGGCTCTGGACTTTGAAATTAAATGCTAATTACCATTAAACTTTAATTAATTAAACTGTAATTTAAGAAAATCTGCACAAAATATCACAGTAAACAATCGTTTGAAATGATATTGAATTCATTCCAGACTCCTGTGACTAAAACATATTACGTTAACCTTTATTTACCTGAACATAATATGCCATGTTTATTGTCTGCATATTTGTGGTTTCCCAAGGTTGCTGGTTGAAATAGTACCTGTTTTTTGGTTTGTTTGTTTAAAATCTGGTCATTTTCTTTCTTTATTTTTTATTAGGTGCTCCAATAATCAAAATCATGTCTTCTATTTTCCAGTCTGTAGAAAAACACCATCTCCTGAACCAGAGGAATTGCCAGTGGAAGAGTGCTTGTATTTGAATGAGAACTGTGAGTATCACCATTGTCACATGTGGCATCAATCAGCTCATCCATCATGAGTTTTTTGTTATGTTTCACAAGTGTAAACAGGTGTGACTTCATTTTTGCCAGTTACTGTTTCTAAGCAATGTCTGTGTTCAAACAGGGAATGAGGAAGCAGAAGAGACAGAAGATTCCTCAGTCAATCCGTTGCCACGTAAGTCGCTCTCGATCTCTATCTCGCTTTCTAATTTAAGAAACTATTGGAAAATATTCACTTTGACGTTGCATGGTTAATTCCCCCCTTGTATGTGTCTGTCTTCACTACAGAACCAGAAGGGAAAACCCAGAAAATTCCACTCATGCCTCCAACTCCTGCACCTCGCAAATTCTTTCCCTCCTCCGTTTCAACCACAAAACAAGATGTGAAGGTGAAAGCCGTTACAGACCCCGATAATCAGCGTAGGTTCACTTTAAGGCTTTTTCCTACCTCAGTGAAATCTGAAACACATTTAATATTTTTCTAAATAGTTATTTTTACTTTTTTCTCATGTTGAACTTAATAATCTGTTTATCTTTTAGTTGCTCGCGCAACAATATCTGAGCTGAAACTTCGGCTGGAAAAAAACAAGGGCAAGTGCCAGTGACCTCTCGTGACGGGAGCCCCTGAGAGCAATCTCCATCTGTGACAATATGGCAAAGCTGCTGTGTCAGACCGTCCCTGCAAGATGAACCGACACATGGGAGCAGAAATGGGCCGCTGATAACCTCCCCCTGCTCCACAGTGTAGCTCGGCTCTCGGCACAGAAGCAGCAAAGCCTCTCAGAAGATTAACGTGCTATTGATTTTTGCTTCTCTTGGACACTCATTAGCAAATTAATCAACTGTAAAGAGCAGTGCACATGTCACATTATCTATACCTTTCTCTTGTACATTTTGCACATTTGCCAATGAAAGTGGCACTTTTTTTCTTTGTTCTATTGAATCACATTTATCAGTGTTTTTAATTTTTTTTTTGTTTTTTTAAGATTTCCATAGCTACAATGGTTATATTCTGCCTTACAGGCAGAATGTTCATCTTTGAACTGTAGTGTATTACTGCCCACCTTTTTAGTGATGCAGCCCTATGAAGAAAAACAGAACTGCCAGACGAACTTTTGGTTTCTGTAAATGTATCGTATAAAATTTTAATTTTTTTACTGAAGTAAAACTTGCTCTTTCGCATCAGGTCATGTGATCAAGCAAATTCTAGTAGGTGCCATGCAGCAACAGAATAGGTTTTATGACGGTCTGTGCCAGGTCTATTTCCGCTTTATGTATTATTCATACAGCCAAACCTTTTTGTCCTCCTTTGTTGATTTCTGTTTTGAGACAGACATCCACGGACAAACACAGTGCTCTCACTCCTTTATTACCTCAATGACTGATACATTATAGTGGAAAAAATTAAACTATTTACAATAAACTCTGACATCTGTCAGCATGTGAAACAAAGTCAACAGAACTCTCGCTTCTTTAAAGCATCGCAGGCTACATTACTCAGAACACACGTAGAGGGAGAAATGTGGCAAAGCAACACTGTTACCGTGTGTTACATACAGCATGAGGTGGATGCTTCTCAGAGGTCAGGCGGTGCACAAAAACAGACTTCAGACTAAGTTTTCAGGGTTTATCGTTTTAGTTTCTCGCCTGGGTGGCTCCATAAATGGCTAATCTGTATTATATGATTTATTAGCTCCAGCTACTGCCTAGCTATTTGTTATATTTAGGACTAAACGCAGTCCACTACTCGTAATGGGAACTCTTTGCTGCAAAAGAAATGGTGCATATACAGGGACAAGCATTAGAGTGCAGTTATGTGAGTATACAGTACAATCATTTCAAAAATCCTGAAGCCACATGAGCGCTCTGACTTCACTACAAGGAGTTAAAATGAAGGAAGTTGCCTCTGACTTTTAGTCTGTACGACAGACTCCTCCACAGATAACACCATCTCTGATTTTAAACTAACAAAACCTCAGCAGGAGCCAAAAGAGCCCAAAGTGTGGGTCCTGGCTATTATATGAAATACAGTAGACACTGTTAAATGCACATGCCTTGGCAACAAAACAAATTCAGCATCCTAAATATGTTAATTTCTTGTATCTAAAAGCTGCTGGCAGCGATTCAGGGACTTCAGTAACTGTGTGTAGGTGCAGGTTGTTATTTGGGTTATAGACCGTATGTTGGTTGCTGGCTGGATAGGTAATAACCGCTAATCCAAATTTTTCTGACATAGTTTTAAATTGGAACAGAAAGCTTATTAGCGTACCCGATTTCATCTTTTTGGAAATGAGCAGGAAGGCACAGGGAGAGAGAGCAGACAGGACAGAGCGTAACCCTGAACCGGCAGCTGGCTGCACAACAGTTCGGCTGACAGAAGGATGGACAGCGGCCAGCGCTAAATCAGTGCTCTAGCAGCAGTGGTGCTAAATGGATGTGCAGAGACAGGAAACCTAGCAAGCCTACACCTACTGTATCCCCAGCATTCACAACAGCCAGAGTCATACATCTGAAGAGTTCTGTCACTGAGGGAGCAGCAGACCCACCTCTTCCCACCTAAAGTTCGTCTCTATGCAACACAGACACTGCACGTGGAATAGGATAAACTGTCATACTCCAGTGATTTAACTCTTCTGCGATATGGCTTCGACCGCCGTCAGGGCAGAGGAGATGATCTGCGGCGCTGACCAAGGCTGGGTGGAGGTGGGAGGAGTCCACTTGGCTAGGTGGATGGATGTGTCTAGTTGAGACTGGCGTTGGAGCTGCTGGTGCCGCTGTTCTTCCTCTGGCCGCTCTGCACCACGCTAGGAACCTGCAGGCCCGTCACTACAGAGAAACTCCCGTTCCAAACCTGCAGGGGGCAGCACATGACAGGCAGTTTATTAAAAAAAAAAAGAAAATCAGCAGGTGGTGCAAAGTTTTCAGACAAAAATAGGCTTGAATTTCCTCACCATGAACGCTGGGATAACTGGCTGCTGAAACTTAGTTTTAAAAGTGTGCATCAGCTGCTTAGTTTTGGCGTTGTAAAAAGACAGAATACCTGGAGAGAAACACAAAGGCAAACATACTTAACGGTTTATTTTATAAAGATTTGCTTTTTAAAATGTGTGGAAGTTAAAGTAGCCTTATTCTTGCTTCACTTTAATCCACAAATAACGCTAAACAGTCTTTTTCTTTTATTTCATTTTGTTCCAGTTACCAAATTGTGGCTGAGGCAAACTAAATCTTTGAGTTCACCCATTGATCTGTTTGGATCCTACCTTCATCGTAGTTGATGTAGACTCCGATGCTATTTGGGATGGGACAGTCGAGGGTTCGAGCCTTGTTGTTGTGCTTGGCTGTGAGGCTCTGCTGCAGCCAGTTGTTCAGGTGGATGCACCAGGAAGCGCTGCTTTTCCCCAACTGGTCGAATCGGCCGAGGCTCCGCAGGGCTACGCCCACGGCAAAGGCCTTGCTCTCCTTGTCGAAACGCACCTCCCAGTACTGCTGGCCAGCATCAATCATAGTGTCAGCTGTCACGACACATAAGGCCAGCGTCAAAACAATCGCCACTGTCTTTACGCATGCTGACAGCTGTGGTTATGTAACAACTGCCTTGCTAAGAGATGGAAATCTGATTTGAAGAGTTAGTTATGTGGAAATGATTTCTGTTTAAAATATCCAAAGCTGTAAAAAGTGCAGTAATTAAAAGAAACAACAAAAAAACCCTTTGGTTTAAATCTGGATCATTTCTTCTCGTGTAAAGCCTTCATTACACCAACTAACTAGTTCACCTTGGGCGGTAAGGAAGATCAGATTACTTTATTGTGTAACTTTCTAACATTGTATCTTACAATCTACAATCTGGGGCGGTTTGGTAATGCAAAAACAAGTTTGTGTCTGTCCTTCCCTCTTTTTTTGCTGCACGTATTCTTACCCAGCACTGTGTACGACTCTGCTGTAAACCTGTCTCTGCCGGGCCGGGCGGTCGGTGCTCTCTTAGGAGACATCAGGGCTGACCTGATTACAGAAAAGACACGAGCTAGAAAGATTCAATATTTCTGAGCTTTATTCATAATGAGAGTTAGCACATGAAATCAGCAGCTTACAAACCTGGCTGGGGAGTGCATTGGTGAGTTGGTTCGGTTCTTGTCTTTTCGGATGTCCTGTATTTTTCCTCCGCTGCTGTCCCACTCAACGCTCAAGTCCTCCACCTTCAGGTTCTGATGAGCTGAAGCAGCATCCAGCTTGAAAGTGAAAGCTGGAAATGGGAAAGAAGTAAGGTTTTTCTTTTAGTGTACAGGAAACTGAAAAGCCCCACATCTTTTGTCAGTCAGAGTAAAATAACAGCAGCCAGATCCAAGTATTCTCACCGTGGGTTTCTAGTGTAACCGGCTCAGAGAACTCTCCCGCCACAGCCTTGTTACACGCTCTCACTCTGAACGTCAAGTACCGGGTGTCAAAACGCAGACCTTGGAATTAGGGACGTTTTCTAGGTTAGAAAATCTACTCAAAGTTTAACTATAAATGCCAAACATCACCTCACAGTCCTCTTCCTACCCGTGAGAGTGTGCTCCATCTCTCGTATCCCCTCCACCACCATCCAGGGGTAGTCCTCTCGGATGCGAGGTGGACCCTCGTGATTTGTGCGCCGGTGTTCTAGTATGTAGTGGTCTATCTTGCTATCAGGCTCTGGTAAACTCCAAACTACGGTCACCGTATTGTCGCACACCTGGCACTCTGACACCTGGATCTCAGGAGTAGCAGGAACTGAAGACAAAAAGAGTTTTTACCTGTTACAGATTGTGTCCAACATCAACTTTCACTACTCTTTAAGTCTTGTTTTCATTTAAAAAAGGTACTAAAATAGTCAAGAAGTGTAACAGTTCGATATTAAAGCTGCATTTAATACCACAAGGGGGCAGTATTTTCCTAAAAGAAGTCTTACATGACCTTGTGGCAAAATATAAATATTTATTTTATTTTTATTTTTTTTTACATGCACTTGATAAAAAAGTCGACCTTCTCTGTGCCCAACTCTTCACTCACATCCATCTGATAAACTTTCACCTTTTCCATTTACTGTATCCTGTTTAACCAGCAGTGTGTCTTAGCTCTGTGTGTCTTAGCTTTACAGCTAAAAGCAGGCGATTCAGATCAGATTGAGACCCACACTACATATGTAGGCTGTCAAACCGCAACGGTGCAATAACGAGGTTAGGAGGTCTCGCACAGCTGTGGAGTGATACTTCTCTGTGGTTTTATTGCTGTATGTAACTCCCCGTCACATCACATGTATTCATTTGACTCATTAATATAAAAAAATGCTGGTAAGTGGAACATACTGCAGGAAGTTTAACACACAGCAAGCATCGACCCTTTCTTTTGTTCTGGTTGAAAAAAAACACAAAAATGCCTACACTGCGCTTAACAACACCTCCAGGGTGGCAGCTTATACTCTATCTACCAAACACAGCCTGACCAGAATCTCTTAAGTATTTTTTTGAACTCTTAACTTCATTGTGTTGTGAAATTAAGTGTAATGTGCAGTGACTCATTTCGGGTTGTTTTATCTAGATTGCATCGTCTTACTTTTGAAATTCATTGAGGTGAAGTTAGACTACATGTACTGTGTAGCAGTTCAAGGTGTAACGATACAAAAGCTCAAATCTTAAAAGAGTTTTCACACATGAACTCAGGTGGGAACGTTAACCAGATTTCCCCCCTTTTCCCACATGCAGCACACCGGATCACGCAGCCTGCTTCAAAAACACTGTTTAGTTTAGGAGATCCCGCTGCCTGAACAGACGCACATCCCGCCTAGCTGCTGTAAACTCTCCTCATATTTTATCTGCTCTACTATATGGCCTAGTGAAAAACTACCTGGACTTTGTACGAGGGAGCAGGCAGGTTACAGGTTGTTTAACTTCCGATGCGATTGAGACAGTTGTGCCCTCACGTGCAGCTCTGCTGATCAGAGAAACAACTGAAACCCATTAAATTGGTTGGCACTCGCCAAGAGCCGACAATGACATGACTAGATGCAGATTTTATACCAAAAAAAGTAATTTTTCAGACAAAAACTGTAAAGTAATTAGTTACTAATTATAGTAAAATACTACAGCTGTAATTAATAATTACTCAAAGTAATTATTAGTAACTAGAGCTGTTAAGGAGAACCTTAATTTCAGCTCCATATTTAAATTCTTGGACTCCGAATCATGCTAAGCTACTCTTGTAGAGTTCAAAATAATCCTTACTAATCTTATGCTCAGCTGTACTGCAGCCCCTAATTTTATCTGACCTTCAGCCCTTCTCTCTTTAACTTTATTTATATAACACATTAAAACCACTAAAACTAAATAAATTAAACATGTTCCTGAATATTGATGCTACACAACATTTACATAAAATTGCACAGCAGGAACCTATCCTCCAGAGATGAACTATTTCCAAAAGCCTGCCAAAAAAAAAAGAAAAAAAAGAAGAGGTACATTTTCAGTTTAGATTTAACGACCGTCACAGGGGATGCTCATCTGATTGTAAAAACAGCAGAGACAAGCGTCTCCCTTTTCAGAAAGCATCAGAGGAATGATCAGGAGTGGCACACTTTAATGATATTGAGTGTATGGAGGCAGACTATCTACCACATATCCAGGTGCAAGACCATTTAAGGCTTTAAACACAAACAGTTCTCCTTTATATTTGATTCTGTAGTGCACAGGGAGCCAGTGCATGGCTGCTAACAAGGGACTAATGTGATCTCTCTTTTTTTTTGTCCCAGTCAGTGAATTACCTGTAAATAATCAACAAGTAATTGACCTACTAATGTATGCAGTGCATTACAAGAGTCGAGTATAGATGTAACTAAGTGTGCATGTGTAACTTTCTTATCATTGCTTATCCCTTTTAAACAGAAGCTTTAAACAATCAACCGGGTGTGTAAAATTAAACAGAAGTAGAGAAGCAGAGTGCTGCTTTAATGTTGTGCAAGTCAGCAACTCCTTCGTTTCAGACCTGGGAGAAATTTGAGTCCTTGCAACATCTCCCTCTCCTGGCTGAAATCCACCATCAAGTGACTCATGTTGTCACTGGCTTTAGCCTTCAGGGAGAGGCGAAAGGCTGGAGCCATTGTGACGCTGCGGAGAAAGACACACAAAAAACACACAAAGACGTGGGGTGGAAACAAGTGCGGGTCTATTATTGAACTGAACCAGAGGGCGACAAAGAAGAAACAGGTGATTCTAGTACTGCTCACTAAGAAAAGACCACTAACTACATTTCTGACATACTAGCGCTGAACTCATCACCCTAATTCAAAAAGCGGAGCTAGAGAGGGAGCAGCATTCATCCAGGGAGGGGCTGACACAGGATGGCACAGACTCGAGATGAGAGTGGGGAAACTCAGAGACAAAAGAGTGGAAAGCTTCCATCGTGCTTACTGTCTATGAAATGGGTGCGGTGGCTACAGGTCTGAATGCATGCATGCTACATTCATTAGATGGCTCGCTGGTTACAGGAGGCTATGACAAAAGGAAAGCAATGGATTGCTGAGTACTATACCTATCCTTAATGTCTTTGGCCGCCTGGAGAGGAGAAGCACAGAGAGGGAAAGGAAAAAAAGAGGAGAGACATGGAGCGAAGAGAGAACTGAGTAGGAGCCCATCATGTTGTCATTCAACACAAAAAGCTGCCGGTGGCCATGTTAAAATCACTGCTAGTATGACAGCACAAGGAGGACAGATTAAATCGTATGTGGACACTGAAATTCACATCAAACGGCGCAGCAGCATGACTGTCAGTTACCTGAGTAAAACCGTCCGTCTCAGAGGAGCAGAGCGTCTGATTGGCCATCTCCAGAAGCTCCTCTGAACTCTCCAGGGCTTTGGAGCAGGCGCTCAGCTGACTCTGAGAAAAGACCAACTTACAGTCAAATGGAGCGCATCTGCAAACTCCCACAGGTTATTCGTCTGTATAATAAGTTGATTGTGTTGCCAGCAGAAGCCATGGAGCTAGCTGCATCATTTGAGAGTCATCGCTCAGTCCTGAGGCTACAGACGTTTTTGAATTATTGGTATTTTGACCTGAGATGAATGAAAACAAAGATCAGCCTTCATTCATGCAGCTAGTTTGGAATAAATGTTGCAAAGAAAGAGAGTAAAAATGCAAACTTGAGATGAGTCATTTTCACCTCCTCTCTGCAGCATTTCAGCAGGTACCTCTGGCTCCACAGCTGCAAGTTCCTGGCCTTACCTTGTTTATTGTTACACAATATGAACAAAAGTATCGGACCACGCCTCGTAATCTTTGAATTCAGGTGTATGAAAATCAAGCATGCAGTCGGCCTTTACAGACTGCATGGCTCACTGAATTCGATGGTGCTGTAATAGGATGCCTCTGTTGAGATCTCTTGTAAGAGGCTTGTTGCAACATGGAAGTGTTTAGGAACCATGCTAGCTCAGCCATGAATTATATTGATGACATAAAGTTACAGAGCGGGGTCGCCGAGTGCATAAAACTCGCCGACGCTCAGCTGACTCAGTAACTGCAGAGGTCCAAACTTCCTCTGGCATTAACACCAGCACAAACACTGTGTGCCGGGAGCTTCACTGCATGGGTTTCCATGCTTGAACAGCTCCTGCAGGTGTAATGTGGAGATGGCTCAGTAGTTTTGAGGCATATAGCGTATATTCCTCTTCTCTCTCTCTCTCTATGGTCTTCTTTCTTACTTCATTTTTTAAAGCACTTTAACAAGCTAAAGCAATGTAGAGGAAAAAAAGTAAAAAACAGTGTTGCTATGGTGGAAATCATTGAAAGCTGATTGGAGCAGAAGTCACCTGATTCTGTACACACCACTTAAAAACAATCACATACGGACACTTTCAGTCTCCTTGCATCTTTGGGGCGATTTTGGCCAAACCATTCATGTTCAGGAGGTTCATGGTTCGAGGAATAAATGACAGTTTGGACCTTTTTTTTTTCCCAAACAAAGGGGAACAACAGCACCGTACAGATGGTAGCAGTTTAAAGGAAGTGGCAATATTATTTGTCTTGCTCCATAGTCCCCTATAAATCTTTCTAAGCTTGGCAACGCACTTCAAAACATATTACTAGCTATTGTTACTGTCTTCCTAATGCCTCAGAGGCATTTCCAAACCAACAAATGACACAAAGTCAACACACTTTCAAGAGAAGTACAACCGAACATGTGAAGCATTTTAGAATTCAGCTTGAAGGATAAACGCTTCTCACCAATATTATAAATTACAGTGGCATTAAAAAACATAAACGTTAAGACAAACACGATGATGCTCCACTTAAACCTGTTATCTGTAATTTTGTGGTTTGTATTCTGTACAGTTACAGTATTTTTTAACAGATCGTGTTAAAGTACGTTGCATTCTGCTTGCTGTTCACTTAGAAAAGTTTAGATTTTAGTCTGACTTAAAGGTCAGGAGGCTCCGGTTTTATCCTGTGAACCGCCTTACTCAATCAGTGATCAAGAGATGAGCATGGGATGTACAACAACAAAGAATGAAACAACGTCCCCACAAGCACTGATGCAACACCTGCTTTCGTATGCAGACAGGTAATAAGTCTAAGCCATGCTATGATGCCCCCCCGATTAAAAAGATCTAGACTTTTCAAATCAAGAAACAATAACGGCTACCTGCAGCTCATAGGTACGGCTTGCTCGCTCCTGTTTGATACGGGTCAGCATATTTTCTTTCATTTCGTCCAGAACAGCATGGAGGGAGCTGCATTCAGACTCCAGGTCCTCCTGCACCCGGTTGGAGTTTGCCTGGTGTCACAACAGAAAAAAAACAGTTCAGGGTATCATTTGAGATCAAATTTAACTTGAGCCCTTCGCGTTACTGTACCTCCAAGTTGTCCAGACTCTGCTTGAGAGTGCAGATGAAGTTGGAAATCTCCTCATTCTTCATGGCCAGTGTGTGGGTGATCTTCCGCAGAGATTCCTGAAGAAAAAGACAAAATTTTCCTTTAGTCAATTCAGATTTTTCTTAACATTTCTGCTTTGAACTCACACACACAATCTGACCCTTCCAGGCAGGCTCAGGATCCCTGTATTAGCGCACAGGAGAGCCTCCTCTGTGGATAAGATGTGTTAATCAGCCCTTGTCTGATGAGTGGACACATAAAGCTTTAGGCTTTGAGCTCCCTTTTAAACAGATGAGATCAGAGAGGGACCTACCCTCGGTGCACAGGGAGGGCGGAAGGATGCGCATTTATAATTTAATAATGCAGCTCCGCAATCGTTACGCAGGCGACTTCAAAGACCGGACACACAATATTACACAGAAAAACCCACACTTTTGATTTGCTGCCACTCCTGCTGCACTGCTCCGACGCCACAGTGAAAAAGCCCATTCATACAGAAGAACTGTGCAATGTTTGTTGATGGAAGAGGAGCTACGCCAAGGCCCCCTTCCCCACGTCCCCGACTGCTACACCGATACTTATCGATAAGAAAGCGGTCGATAGCGAGCACAGCAACGACCCCACATCCACCCGAACAAACACCGAGTACAAAAACAAGACGACTGAGAAATTCAAGCCCGTGCTGCATCCACAAACTCCCTCATATCGCCGCGTCTCCCCCTCCTTCCTTTGTACACTACGCCCTGAAACGGCTTCCCCCATCAGAGACACCTGTTCCCCCGGCTCCGGCTCACCTTCTGGTCTCCCATCTTGCAGTCAGGTGCACCGGCGCGGTCGCAGCTCCACACACCGCCGGTATGTCTCCTCCGTCCCCCGGTGTTTGGTGTATTAGCACGGCGGAGCTGGTACTGATGCTGCCGGAGAGCAACGCATCTTCGGACGGACACCAACCACCAACGCCTTTGGGCCGTAGTAAGCGGGGCGCATGCGGCACGGGGGGATTCTGGGTAGTGATGTTCTGGTGGCGCGGGTGAGGGATGCTGCTTTCAGGTGCAGTCAGAGAAAGGACAACGCGATAGATAGATAGATAGATAGATAGATAGATAGATAGATAGATAGATAGATAGATAGATAGATAGATAGATAGATAGATAGATAGATAGATAGATAGATAGATGGATAGATAGATAGATAGATAGATAGATAGATAGATAGATAGATAGATAGATAGATAGATAGATAGCCTGTATAACACAATACAGAGCCATTTAGGGTCCCAATAAAAATCTTCTTGGATATGGTTTTAGGTTTTCCTGTTATTTATAAAATCTCTGTATCTATTTTAGCTACTAAAAAGACAAAACTCTGTGTCTGCTTCCTTCTTTCTTTTTTCTTTGTAGAGGACACAAATGAATGTCTTCTAAATAATGCAGGAGAAGGCTCCACCTGAAATCTACATCTATATTACCAGATAAGTCGCCACAGCAGTGCTGGAGCCTATATCTCCCTAAATACTGATTTATTTATTCAGCATCTCTAATCTGAGATGTAAAACTGTGCGCATGGTTGGTAATAGTATGGTGAACCATATTATGAATTTGGATGATCTTGTGGTCTCTAGCCGTGGTAGTGCTGGTCTCTATTAGCTTCTTCACATATGTTGTGGATTTAAAAAAAATAAAATCATATACAGTGTCTGTAAGAGCGATATTATTATTTATAGAACCAAGGAAAACAAACATTTAAGATTTTATAGACTTCATATTGTCATACAATAACGTTACTGTGTATGTAATAGGGTCAGATGTCTTGGACAGAGCAAAAAATAAAAACAACAACAAAAACACGTGATGATGATATTTGTAGGCAACGTGCGATAATGTATATACCAGCATATTTAATGCATGCACAGACTGGGGGAGGGTCTTCATTTAGATCATTATGTAGAGCAAGGTGCTTTTCTTTCCTTTAGTTTGTGCATACTGTACAGCTCTAGCACATATGTGTACAGGAAAATGAGTTTACCGAAACTAAATGTAGCTTTCAATGACATCATGAGGGTGACGATGGCTCAGTGCATGTAAGATGTTTGTAACTACTGGAGCCAGCATATTTAAAACTACTGGGTGTAAGTATATTTGCAGGCTTAATATGAAATCACTACGGGCTAAATGCAAATGATGTTTAACACTAGACATTACCAGTATTAATTCTAGAGACACTGGTATCCTCTCTTTGTTGGATGGTGTTTTGCAACTGAAATAAAGATTAAATGAATGAATAATCTGCCCATTAAGGTGTGGTTAGAAATATGGAAATAAATACAACTTTTACTCAAGTATTGCACTTGTTTTGATGTAACTGTATCATATATGTCACTACTTCATATCAGAGCTTGATGTTGGCCTTTTTTCTATTCATTTAAATTCAGACTGAAAATTTGATATGAGAGATGCAAGATGCCACCCTCCACACCACTGGGCTCCCCTCTGTTAGAAGTGCTGTGTGGTTACCAGTATCAGCTCACAGTAAGAAAGCACCGACTTTGAATTTAACTGTCGGCTCATGTAAGTTTGCATTTTCTCTTTGTGTCTGCATTTGTTCTTACAGGTGCTTTGACTTTCTCGCTCCCCCACCGTCCTCTCAAACACATGCATGTTAGGTCAGCTAGTGATTATAAATTGCCCAGAAGTGTAAATGTGAGCACGTATTTGAGTATGTCTATTTGACCAGGGCCTACCACAACTCTTCCTCTCTCTTGGCCTCTTGCCTTATAAGAAAAATAAAGAAAATAACTATGTGTTGTGCATGTGTATTGTGTCACGGAGACCATTCATAACCTTTAAAACTGTTAAAAGTGATGACAACGTGATTTTTAAACAAAGTATAAAAGCATACGTGACCTTTGTACTCACAATTTTAGTTTGGACACGTTTGGACAACTTTCTTTTCTATTTCTATGTCCTCAGAATGGGTCACATCACAGCGACCGCAAACTTGCATACTTTTGATGAAGGAAAACAACAATGAAATGACCATTGGCCAATAAGTGAAACTCAAAACAAAGGAATTAAAATAACCAACAGAGACTCCTAACTTAAGAGATGCAGCTTCCTGTCTGCTCAGCAGCAAACAAAAGACCCACTCTAACGTAGCTGCACTGGTTCTCTAAATAGAAAGGAAAAAAAAACCCTTTTAAGTATCGCTCCCCTAAAACCTAAATGTTGGTAACATTTCTTGATTCTGATCAGTATACTAAGTAAAATTTGCATTATGTTTGATTAAAAAAACAACAACCCCGCAGCTGTTTCAAAGCGCAACATTTTTTACAGTAATTTTTGTCTTTTTCTTTTGCTTTTATGCATCGACATGCGTTTCTTATGAAAAACCACGCCAGTAATTAGAAAATGGTCCGAATTTTATTATCATTTCATATATAACAGCATAAAAGATGAAGTGTATTGTGTTCACAGAGTCCTACTAAATAAATGATTTTAAGATTCTTTCTTTTCTTGCATTACAAACAGGACCTACTTTCAGAGACAAAAAAAAGATCATAGGGTTGAGGTTTCAGAAGCTATACACCCCCTGCAACCTTCAGATGTCTCGTCTTGTGGCCTTTTTTCTTTCTTTCACTGTCAGGAACAAATAATACACTGACACCTGCTATAATGTTAGTGAATTAAAGATTAGTTTTCAGAGCAAATCAATGCAGCGCGGCTTTACACTTTAAACACCTGAATGCAAAATGCCACCCACACTGTTGTGTTCTTAAAGCCTTTTGTTGTGTTCACTTTATAAAACAACAATGCAAGAAAATTAATATATGTAATATATATGAGTTGAATCTCTTTCTTTTTGTCAAGATTGTGGTTGGAGACTGGATCAGAAAGTTCATCAAGCCATTTTGCTTAGTTGTGTCTTGTCACAGGAAGCCAGATGTTACTTTTCTAGTAAGACGGTGTGGAGACGAGGCGAGTAGAGTTTTAGCACCCTTGCACTTAAAACCCACAGGGGTTTCACAACCCCTTCACATCATCCTCATGTTTTTTATATTTGGTGACAGCAAGAAAGTCAGCAAATGTACATTTATATCACTGAGGAATTCACAAGGTGCAGAGCAATGCAGGGTATACTTTTTTATTTTATTTTATAGAAAGGCCTAAGAGTAGTAGTCAGGTTTGATTTCTAGTGACTAAAACTGTTAGGTATAAAAAATGAGTTGGTGTGTCTGGTCAATAATTCTGTCTTTCTTTAGAAAGCCTACGTCAGTTTCCATCTTCATTTGCCGTGTCTGCCTAAATCTCCAATAGTAAAAGTAACTGACTGACACTGAGCAGTATTAGAAAAAAAGAAAAAAAAAAACCTACTCCTCCCTCCCACCAACCCAACCGCCCACACACCAGTTCTACGTCTGGCTTTGTCAGATGTGCAGAAAGGCAGGCTGCTAAGACAGGATGACACTGACGATTAGAAGACCACTGCTCACACGATAAGATGGAAATGTCGCTGAAGCAGTTGATTCTGATGCTACTTACAGGTAAGACTCCCAATTTTATATTTAACGGATTAAAAAAAAGACACAGTGTCATGCTAAATGCAACATGTGCACATTTCCTGAAGAATGAAACTCGTCTTCCTGTCTGTAGTTTTTGTCTACATGAACTATTTTGTAATTCAAAAAGTAAAATATCTTCTTTTTTGTATTTACAGTGGCAGCAACAGCCATGGTGATATCAGGTCAAACTGCTGTATTTCTGAATGAAACAAGAACAGTGAGAGTTCCATCTGGATCAGACCTGGCTTTGTACTGCTTTTTGAACACTGAGAAATATGATCGATATCGAATCTTGTGGTATTCCAACAAATCTGAGAAATCTGAATCTTCTTCCAACAAGTCAAACTCAATATGTCGCAAAATCATTAACAAAACTGCAAACAAGACTGAAAATGAAGATTCAAAATGCATTTTGTCAAATGTTAATACAAACCACAGTGGATGGTACTTTTGCAAAGTCACAGGAGAGATTCCCAGTTTAACAGAAATTCAGAGCAATGGAACAGAAGTAAATGTTTGTAAGTATTTTAAAACTGTTAATTTTTTACTTTAAGTCTCTTGCATAACTTTTTTGAGCAGTATACAAACATTTAATAAATGCTGTGTAATACACTAAAATGTAGCAGTACAGTAGTACACAGATAAAAAGCACTTTACTTTTTATCAGGTAATCTATATTTGTCAACAACTTCCTCTGTTAGTATGGATACATCATTTTTATCATAATAAATACAACAGCATCCACTTCAACCAACCTTTAACATTAATGTGTTATAAACCATTACATGTTTATATGCCGCTTACAAACACCTTAACACCTGCTTTTTTGTCGTGAATGAATGCATAACTAATTTAAATGTCCTGGCTTGCAATGAATGTTTCTCATATAATTTTGTTTCCTCCACGACAGCGGACAGTGAAGTTACAACGTACCCGTCAAATGTGACGAATATTAAAGGTGTGTGCATGTATGTGCGTGTGCATGTGAGAGAGAGTGCGTGTATGCAGTTCTCAAAAGGCATAGGACATTTTCAGGACCCAGGAGATACTGAGCTGCGTAGATTTTCCATTCAGTGTCGCTCTGCGTGGGTGTCATTTGTCCACTTACACAGGGGATAAAAGCTCTAGCTGATGAGTCAAAACTGTTTCAAAGTGCTCACATTCGTCCTGTCAGATGCGTACTGCTCACAGGAAGTGCGTGGACCTTTACATAAAAAGGGCTGACGTAACGACTGCATATCTTTTAAAGTGATCACATAACGCAACAATCCATTTTATTGTATCCATGGTGTAAGTTGAGAGTTACTTGTAAGTTAAATGCGTTCACATTTCAGGGCAAACTTTTCCTCCCGCAGACCCTTCTGCCCTGAGTGACAACTGGTGGATATGGGTGGTGTTGGGAGCATCCTCTTTCATCCTGTTCATCCTGACGGTCACATGTGTCCTTCTCTCAAGAAGACAAGAAAATAGAGGTAGTGCTATTTCTTTTCATTGTGAAGGTTTAGATAATCATCGACAGTCTATACAGATTGCAGATAAGCTGTGCTTCAGCTGTATGCAACAGAAGCTGCTAGCCTGAGATAAAAGTTGCTCTATAAGAAAAAGAGGTCAAGCAACAAAAAAGCAAATTATCACACAAGATAACTTCACAAGATCTACAGTCACTTCAAATCTACACCGCATACAGTACAAGCTGATTCATTTCCTTGCAAATATTTGCATTTAAAAGAAGAAAACCTCTCATTTTTTTATATGAGAGAAGACGTTTTTATGATAGCAGAAACCTTCCCAAGTAGTGGCTGATGGACACAAACTGAGCAAGAAAGTGGTTAGTGTGGTTTGACAGCACACCGTGAGACAAACTCTGCTGTCACTAATAGATGTCTTCTCCTCCTGTGCGGTTTCACTTAAGAAAAAGATTTTAATTTCGAGCAGACATCAGAGACAAGGACCGCAGTTTATTTTGTGAAGCAGAGCTCGAGGTAAACACTTTGAGATCTGGTTGTAGGCAAGTTATCAGCACTGTTATTAATATCAGATATCTGCAGAAATAAAACACAGGCAAAGCTGAAAAAGCCCGTCCACATCTGCATCAACCAGCACTTTTACTACTTAGAGATAGCTTTCTGTAGTGTCCATATTTGACAGGCAAAATAAACTGAGCTGTTTCATGATTATTGAAGCCCTTACAAGTGGTTTGACTATAAAACTGGTATTATTATGATTGGGAAACTATGTTTTTTCCAAAACTCTATTTTTCTGTCCATTAACTGACAAAAAATTAAGTTTAAAACTTGATTAGTTCTGACTTCAGTCCCACTCGTCATCATAAGATTGTATTTAGCTCACAGATTTAAGTCATTGACACATTTTTTAAACTAACTTTAAACCACAGAGGACAAAGCAGTTCTTTATGTAGGCAACCAGCAGCTCGTGCAAGTACATGTGGTTGTTTGGCCACCATTGATGGCCACAGAGGAAGGAGAAAAAACAGATGTAGAGTGAAGCTTTGAAAGTACTGCCAAGCAGCTGTAAAATCACACGTATGACCCAGGCAAGGTGGTTTCTGATTGACACAAATTGTTGTTTGGAGTATTGTGTTACTGAGAAAATGTATTAAAGTATACTACTGAGGAGAATGAGGGAAAAAAGAGAGTTACCGGCAATAAAAAGCAAACCTCTGCTTTAGAAAAAGGTATTGAAACGATATCATATACAATAAAAATATAAAGGAAATTAATTTTAGTTAAGTATTTTGTAAGTTTGGCCACATTTGTCAATATAACCAGCACAAGGGGACGCGAGTGCTTATGCCTATTGAGACTCGGGCACCCCTCGGGTATCGCTGTACCATTCTGAACTTCAATCTTTTAATATGTCAAACAGCACCTGCAACATAACAATAAGAGCTAATATTAATGTTGAAATGAATAAAAATGAGATGAAAGTTGAAATTTTAAAACAACAAAAACTAACAACCAAACTGACTTTTGAAACTAAACTGAACTGAAAACACAAAAGTAAAAATAAATATAAAAATAAATAAAACAAAACCTAAAAATGTATAATCTTAGTTATTTTATAGTTATGACTAGCACATCTGTGTCGCAGTGAGAAATTAAATACAGAAATTCCAGGGGACTTTGGTACTGACTCTGTTTCTTTGACATTTAACTATCTTGACTGTAAGTGAACTTTAACTTGAAAGGCTTTGATGTATTAATTTGATGAATCTTTTTACTTTTGAATCATAGTCAAGTGATTTCACTGAGTCAACACTTGTGTTTTTGCAGTACAAATGAATGTTTGCACTGCAAAATGTTTTGCCTTTCAGTAAAAAATGTCAAGATTAAATTTACAGTGACAGCATTTTTCTTTTTGAAAAGCGTGAGAAAAACTTACACGTGGTTCCAAATGTATAGTTTTCGGGGCAGAAAGGATATTCTGTTAAAATAGAAATGAATTACAATTAAAAATAAATATTTGACATTTGAATAATTCCCATCTTAAACTATTTTTTTCTGTTGTTAGGAAACTTTCAAGTTTACATCTCCTGATCAATTTTTAAATTGCAAAACCAGTTTAGTATTAAGTTGATAATAAAATATGTAAAGCATTTGTAGTAACAAGATGTATATTGACTCTTAATACTATGTATATTCAAATATATAAAGATTTGGACGGACAACATCTGACGTGACTTGCAGTCTTTCTCTAAAAATCAAATGATCAGATAATTGATGCTGACATACTACATATGAAAAATAAGGTCATGTTATTTAGTTACTTGCACAGAAATCAGTCTTTATTGTAGATCACTGTATTTCATCACTGAATAGACTAGAACAGAATGCCTTTATTGTCACTATACAGATGTACAATGACATACAGAGCATCTCCTACTCAGTGCAAACATGTTTGAGAAGAAAGGAGGGGTGGGGTGCACAGTTTTGCAGCACTGCTATATGACAGTATTGAAGAAATTATAACAGAAAATAAATATATATATATATATATATATATATATATATATATATACATATATACATATACATATATACATATACATATATACATATACATATATACATATACATGAAAAAAGGAAATAAAGACGTAAATAAATAGTGTTATGTGTTTACACTGTATTTCATCACTGTTTTCACTGGGGTTGGGGATTTAAATAGCTTCATTTGCAGTGTGTAACAATTAGTCAACTGCACAATAATCAAAATTAGCTAATTCAACTAATAAAACTAAATAAGTACATTTTTAGGGTAAAACTGTATTTATTTTCCCTGCATTTTGGTCTCAGTGATGTTTGATTACTACTTTAAAGTCTAATCAGCCAAATGATAAGCTATAAAAAAAAATCCCTCTGAGCTTTTGTTCTACAGATTGTCCTACAGCTCAAATGCAGACATACATTAATTACAGCAATTAAATGATATGCCATTGATTCTGTATTTGCCTTTCGTCCACCAGAAGAGCCCATCTATGCAAACACCCCCAACAAACAGCCTTCACCTCGGCCGTCCATGAGCGCAGCAGCGGTCAGTCTGAAGGCAGCTTCTTCCTTTCAAGACCCGCGGACCCCGAGTCCTGCCAGCAGATACGACGAAGGCAAACGGAGATATAGACACTGAACAAGTCACGGACCTCACAAACTAATGCCAGCAAAGGTCCTCACAGCTAATTTCACCGGGACACTGAAAGAAACTTTCCCCTTTCATTATTGTCGGATCTACATTTTGTTCATCTGGATTACTGGTTTAGGGTTTTTTCATTCAAACTGTACGTTTTTTAAAATGCGCAGGTGAAGTAGCTTTTATGAGCCACTAGATGGCAGATGATGAATGCGGTGTGAATGTGTAAATTCATGGTTTTGTTCCCTTAATTTTTGTATTGTATTACTTAATATTGAATATGATGAATACTGAATATTTGGAAATGTTTTCAATAGCTTTTGAATGGAGTATGGAGAAGATTTATACACAAATATGTATATTTTTGTATTTTTTTTTTTAAAGGAGACTAAAACGTTAATTTTTTATATATCGACTGCGTCCTTCTTTTTATTTTCAAAATAAACGTGGCTTTCTGTCGTGCTTAGGCTAACACTTTAATACGTCCTCTGATAAAATACCTATTAAGTCGACTTAACATTTCCAAACAAACCAAAAGTCCGCACTTGGGAACATTAACAGGACTATGTCGTTGCTATCTGCTCGGTCGCGAAGCTTAGCGGCTCCTATATAAGTAAAGGTGCGATCAAACACGTGACGTGATCAGGCGCTGCCTACCGCTGAGAGCTGCCTGTCGGATAATCACTCCCTGCAGGAATTAGACGTGGAGTGAACGTTACAGGTGGAGCAGTGAAAAAAAGAGCGGAGCTGGATTCAAGACGGGAAAGACATCGGCACTCTGAGCGGTTTAATATTAAAACTAACTACTGGTAAGTGCGAGTTAGCCCGCTGACTCGTTTTTTTCTTTCCTTTTTTGTTTTTGGTGCAGGTTTTTCCCATTGGGCGTGTTATTTTTCCACTGCGCTCGGGCTTGTTGTGGGAATTGGATTGCCAACCTGAGGGGTGGAGAGGTTGCAGAGACAGCGCACTGCAAATTCTCTGACTTACCTTAAGATTATAGGATATCCTAATCTAATAATAGCAGCGGGGCGTTAGAGTAAGCAGTAGTAGGATATACTTACAAACTCTTGCACCAGCAGCAGCACGGATAGTGTTACACTGAGAGAGACGCGCTCATCAAACTTGGAGGGGTCGCGCGTTCCCTGCAGCCCTCAGGATTAGATATAGCAGCGCTACGGGAGCGAGTGTGTGGTTGGATCCGGAGGAGAAAACGCTTTGAATCGCGAGCCAAGCTGTTTTATAAAGCTTAAGCACACAGATTTTTATTTTTTTTTCCTCCGCTGGAAACCAAGCATATAATTCACAGACTTCAGAGACATGAATCAGTTCTTAAATATAGTGCGCAGAAGGAAGCATCAGCATGTTTAATCTTTTGGAAACGTTTCTCTGCGCACACACAGCTACAAAAAAAAAGAAAAATCAATACTGCTGCATCAATAATTCACACATTCTCAAATAATTTATTAAAAAGCAGCAAATTTTCATTGTATGCACATTATCACTGAACCGAACTTGATGTTAAATGGGGGTGAAGCGGATATTCGAGGGCATTTGTGGTGGAGGTTTAGTGATGGTGAGAATTGTACCAGGAGGAGTGTGTGTGGCTCAGTGAGCAGACGATAGACGAAGTGAAAGGCTTTCAGTTCACTTGCTCTGGGGATTGCCCGATTGTAGCTGTCATATTGCAGCTACATTAAGTGGGTTCATGGCTGATAATAGCACTTACATTGCTCTAAGCTGGAGATGATGCAGATTGTGTCTGTTTCACTGTGATTACATGTATATGATTCATCTCCAAAAGAACTTGGAGTTTATTTGACAGATAACTTCTTATAGTTCGCAATCAGATTCTCATAAACTGCAGTTCTCAAGCCTATCCAAGCACGACCCGCCCCCCCCACCCCACCCCCAATCAGTAGGTGACTCAGATTTGTTATCAATCATTAACAATAACAAGGACAAAAAAGAAAGCTAGTTAATTTTTTAGTGAAGGTCAGCAGGACAGCGTCAGCAAACCCTTGTTTTCCCAACATGCTCTTTCTTTGCATATTGATCATCAGATTACCCCCACCCGTCTTCTTTTAAGTCTGTGCCCCCAGTTTGAAAACCACTGCTTTCGACTCAGACAGTCAACAAAGTGGCTTTCAGAGATTAGATAAGTCTTGGAAACCACAACAGGAAAAACATCTTTATGGTTGTCACATCGTAACTGGCTGGCATCAGGTTTTTAAGGTCTAAGCTCAGAAAGCAGAAGGCATATTGCACATAGCAGTTTATTAACACGACAGTTCTTGGATTTAAAATGAAATGAATAATAACATCGTAATGGCAGTAAGTGAAGGTTTACAAAAACATCAAGATTCTCTTGCCATCCCAGTAAGAATACACCTTAGTGTTTCTAAGAAAGCTGCAAGAACTAATTCAGTGATAATTAAAATAAGGTGAGACATGAATTCTTTGTACTTTGCTCCTTTTTGTCCTCTGTAATGTTTTATGGTATTATAATCTAAATTATCTTCTGGTTTTTGGTGGCTGTTTGGCCAAAGTGAAACACTGAGCTGATAGCACTGGTTTAAAAAAACACACACCCTTTTTCTAAAAAACAGTGTAAGAGTTGTGAAGTAAATTCTTGGTGTTGATTTTTAAATCTAAAGAGAGGAGCGCCCCACACTTTACGACCTGCACAGACTTGCCTGGGTGTGTGTGTGTTTTTCTGCGTGCGTGCGTGCGTTCATGCGTGCATTTTGACTCAATAACAACTGATATGTCAAAACAAAAGTCAGTATCTTATTAAACAGGCTTTTGCTTTTGTTATTGTGTTGTTCAGTTGTCACTTTCATTCCAGTTAATGATATTGTCAGTTGTGCTCTGGCGCAGTTCCACTGATTTGGACCGTAGCTTAAAAACTGTACACGCTGCATGTTTTTGAAGTATTGCTCTCAGCTAATTACAATCCTCCTGCATATCAAAACAAAAGGTTGGAAGCTACTGTCATTGTGATAAAAGAAGGGGGGCTTTTTCTTTTTTAAGCAAATGTGAGCTTGCAAAAATATAACCCGGTGCTGAACTGGGGTGTGTTTTCCAGTGAATAACAACAGTCTGTGACACACGGGGTGTCAGGGGTGAAAACCCTCCCACTGGCGCTTTCCTGTTTAGGCCGGTGTGCTGTTGAAATACTGTATCACAGCCAGCTCACCAGCTGGCCTGCCAGTGGACGGCTCAGCTTACGCCCAAATGGCAACAAGACGTAGAAAGAGGCAGTAGATGACCAACCAGTCAGCCAGTGACTCAAACAGAATCAAACCTGAATAACAGTTTGTCAGGCCAGAGGTAAATCAGTTACTGCCGAAGGGGACCTCACCCATAGGGCTCAGCGTAGTGCCGTCATTTAAGGCGTACACCAAAGCAGTCATGGCTCACTCCAGCTGTTTGACTGACTGCTTTTTGGATGTATTATGACTCACAGGGATGACAACAGCATGCAAGTCTGAGCACGTCTCAGACGCTGCTGCTGCATGAGGTTTTTACTTTGTTATCAGCACGCAGTTGTGTTGAGAATCCATTGTAGAGGTTTTTGGAGATGGCGTGGAGGCTCCTAAAGAGGCTATAAATATCCCCATGCTTCAAGTGGTTCCAGTGTCTTGAGATACTGCCGCGGGGCTTCTTCGGCACATTGAACTTGTTCATGTGCAGCTTTTGAACCCACAGTTGTTCGCGTTGTACCGATTGATGAGTAAAAACCCACTTGGAGTCCCTGTGCTAACCTTTTTAGAATGTTGCTTGGTAGGAAGGTACATGCTGACATTTACATCTAGATGTATGGAGATGCAAGGGAACAGTTTTAGTCACAATCTTGTTAATTCTGTGAGTACTGTTTGACGTCAGATCAGACTTTAAATGTCAGTGATTTTTAACAGAAGCAAAAGAAGTATAGAGATTACAAAGTGTTGTTCATTGCATGCAGGTTCTGTATACTGTCTGTGTGAGCAGTATTAGTCAGTGAGTGAATACTATAGATTTGCTCTATAGTCTGACACAAAGGGAATATCAAGTTTTTCAGAGCTGCATAATGAAGTTGCGTGCTCAGTGACGGGTCCGTGAGCAGGTTTTGCTGGCCGTACTGGAAGTTTCATCGTGCCCTTATGAAAAATAATAGTACACTAGTCTTCCATGACATAGCTTTTGCCTCAGTGAAGAGCACACCCACGCTGATGGCGGTTTATTTTTGTTTTTGTCACTAAGGTGTCAAATAAACAAGAGGAAATCAAAAAAGCTGGGGTTCACTGTACAAAAGGTCAAATCCTTTAATGTTAATAAATGGTTCACCATTTAAAATGTAGTGTTAAAACATCTTAGGTCCAGTTTTACTTACCAGAACTAATAAAGGTGTGCTACTGATAAAAGGCCACTGTGTAATAAGCCATAAAGTCTTAGGGGCTGTATTGCTAGTAAGCCATTATAGAGCAGAGGTGTTATGCAACCGTGTGCATGACAAAAAAGGTCAAACAGTCCATTGGTGTGTCTTTCCTGATTAAAAATAAAAAAGCATTCTAAAGAAATCCTTCACACGAATTTGAAATGTAAAATTAATGTTCGTTTCCAAGGAAAAATAAATCCTGAAAGGCGCGGCACCTCTTAAAATAAATGAAATCTTTACTTCCTTCTTCCCTTATTTTTTTGATTTCAATACAACTCGTATCTCCTGTTTGGCTGCGATTGTTTTTTCCAAGCTGCTCGCGGTGTCACAAACCCTGCTCGTACGCGGTGAACAAAATCTGATTTTTCTTTTTGGTAAGATCAGAGAAGCTTTCAGCACATTTACTAATGTCAAAGTCTGAACATGCATCAGCGTGCGCTCACATGCAAGAGAAGCAATGACCAAAGACATGAACAAAACACATTTTTATATCAAAATATTAAAAGCTGCACTTCTAACGGGCTATCAACTGCTGGTAATGTAAGAGGTGTTGTTTCTAGTTATAAATAAACAAAGAATGACAACAAATTTTCATTTTTCTACACTCTTTGTTTTGTTAGCCTGCAGTCAAACACTGATTTTATCTGTAGCAAGGTATAGGGCTTTTTTGTTTTTTTGTGGAGGTACACTTTTAATAAATAAACTGCGTGTGCTTCTCGGGGATCACTAAATGGATACAGACAACATTATCTTAGTGACTAGCTAATGAAGATGCAATTTCAGCTTGTTCTCCTGCCTTAGGAGGCAAATTAATGCGATAAATAACTAATTAATGCGTTTAGATTAATAACGTACAATCCACTGATAAAGCAGTGGGGCCTTTTTACTTTCAAATTCTCAGACTTTTAGGATTTATATAATTTTTTGTCAATTCATTAAGCGACTTCCAGACTAAACATAACCTAAGGGCCCCATTGCGAATGGAAATCTGCATCATATGTGTTGTAAATCCCTCAGCAGTGCACTGTCACACCTTACGCTATGTTAAGTGTGGGAGAGCCAGAGGAAAGGACGACTGTTGCGTGTTGTATTGTTATTGTGGCCATGCCTACCTGTCTGCGCCATCATGACCTATCTGCCAAAACCTCTGAAAAACAACCTTCAGTTATTCCGTTCAGCTGTGGCGCTTAACCCACGGTACCCTCAGCCCCCAACAGGCTGTGGTAAAAAGCATGCAACATGTCACCTCTTTGACAACACAGGAGCAGTCCTGTACATGCAGCAGCTCGTCCCACTGTGTCAACTAACAACAGGGTGGGAGCACAGCAGGTTAGCTGCAAAATGCACATCCCAAAAAAACCAAAAAACAAACCTAGACTGCTCAAAGACCCAGGAGAGTTAACGCTTAGCTGTCTCTCAAGGAAATATAGATACTGTCATTTTTTCATTTCTGTCAACAGGCGAGGACTGTACGGTGTTTCAAAAGATGCATCTTTACTTTTTACTTTTACTTAAATCTGAATAGCACATGCAAAGCAGCTGTGTACTGCACACCCCATTTTATTTATTTCTTCTTCTTCTTTTTTTTACCTTGCGAATCTGGTCTCGAATATGCTCTGTGTGTTATTCTGAGTTAAAGTGCCTTGATGAATTTTGAATGAGGCTGCATCGCTCAGTTTGTCAAAACACAGAGAATGAATCTCGCCAAAGAAGTGGTAAGTCTCGATTCCACATGAATCCCAGGGTAGGGATGGAGTTCGTGAGCTGTGAATTACCGTGATCTGCATGCATGCCCAAACCTGAACTGATCCCCGCTGCTGCTTGAACCCTGCTGAGTCCAGAGGAAGCAGGTTCTTATCAGGGAGGAGGACAGGAAGATACAGAGAGTGCAGGAGGAAGAGAGAGAGTGGGGGTGGGTGGGCAGTATATGGCACTCTGTAGAATTTCACTTAACATCAGCTTCCTTTGTGAAGTTTACTGTTATGAGTTGTCATAGCTTTAGCTGTAAGTGGTGCCAGACATCTCTGGTAGAAAAACATGGTTATATTTGTCTCTGTTTAGCACACTGTCTGGGTCTTCAGGATTTAACGGTCAGCAAACAGAACATGTTCATTTATGACACTTTTCCCCACCTTGGTATTTTCACTACTATCTTTAACTTGAAAGGTGTTGCTTATTTTTAATCTGGCTATTTTGAGCAACCCAAATTAATAAAAAAAAAGAAGGAAAGAAAGAAGGAAGTTCTCCAGGAAACGAACAAAGTGTTCATCTTAAGTGGTCCTCTTTTTCCCAGTCTTGCTTGCTGTCACTTAGATAAACTTAGATATACAAAGGGAGCTAAAGTGCTTGTTTCAGGCAGTAGATGAACTGGGGGGCTACATGAGGATCCAGTATAATGTAAAATAAAAAGGATTATTTTGAATTGTGAGCCATGCAGAGTGACTCTTGTAGAGGCCATAAGTCCATATAAATGAGAAGAATAGGTAGCAAGGGCATAATAGTAGGGGTATTTTAAATTTATATTGCCCTGCATAAAAATCATCAAGCATAACAGAGATAAAATGAAAAGAAATAAAGTGTTGGAGGAAAACCAGCTTGCATTGAAAATTTTCAAGGGAATGTAGCCATCTTTTAATGCATGTAATATTTCCCGGTTTGGTATTAAAGTCAGGTTTTCTATTTCATGGGTCTCTTTGATTATTTCATAGATGTTTTCATATCTCTTCCAGAAGTGGGCTGCCGTGAAAATGATCTCCTCCAGCATCCCTCACCACTAGCTGAGCAGTATGGCTTCTGCTCCTCCTTCCAGAGAGGACACCAGCAGCTCGTTAGCACTGCGCTGGAGGCTAACACCGACATAGATTTCCAGCAAGTAGCTGCGCTTGACGTTCCCGGTTAAACATCTGAACGATTCACCTTTAGAAGGTCTCTGTAAGCAAATATGATGACTCGTGCCAGAGTGGCACATGTCCAGGACCGTGACATCACCACAGTTTAACAACATCTGGACTGACACTGTGGACCATGATCTTTCTCTGATTTCGTGCTTTGGTGGCGGAGCTGGATCTTGCAGCTCTTCCACACTTAGACAAACCCGGACTCTGAGCCATGTCTCTTCTTTTAGCTCTGAGCATCATCTGTGGATTGATGCTCCATGTTTGTTTTAGTGCTGTCAATACTGACTATTGTGTGCCACGAAAGACCGTGCCCTACCAGAGTGAGTCAGAGATTCTCTCACCTTCTCCAGTAATATGTCGTAGAATTATTCTTAGCATATTCTTTCTTCTTGTGGGCTGAATCAGAAGTAGAAGCTAGAGCAGTTTTGAATATTTTTACTGTGATTTATGACCCAGTAGTGCAACTTTAACATCTCTTTTTTTGCTGGCTGGGACAAGTTTATTAGTTTTCAGTAAATTAGCATTTTGCTTTTTGCTGTGGGGGCATTTTTCCTACTGCATGGAGTCACAGTAGCTAACATGTGGGAGGTAAATAAAGCAAAAAACAGTGTATGATGCAGATTTCTCCGTGCAGATGAACTGAAGTTGTTCAGGGAAGAGGGGATTTACAATTACTCCACGATGCTGATGAGAGAAGACCTGGGTGTGATGCTGCTGGGGGCAAGAGAGGCCATCTATGCTTTGAATATGAGCGACATCTCAGTTAAAAATGCTACGGTAAGAACATGAGGAGTCTGTACACTCTGAGCAGAGCTGTCAGATAATGTACATATAAAATACACACGCTGGAGCTGCCATGTTGCTTATTTTGTTTGATGAAATAGTAATTAGTTAACTTTTTTATCACTGTGGATTAAAAATGGAAGATTCATTAAATATTTATGATGTTTTACCACAGCACTGAAGCCATTTCCTCAAATAATCAGTAGCCCTGCCAAAGATGGACTTATCATGCTTAGATGTGATTTGTATTCATGGTTCTTAACTTTCTTTTAGGTTATGCTGTGATAGCACTGGCTTAACACAGTGAAATATTTCAGTACTTTACAAAGAAAATAAAAAAAGTAAACAGCATTTTGTTTCTCGCTGGTTTGCAGTATAGCAATAGCTGATAATAGCTAATAATAGAGGTTGTTAATCAACAGTTAATCAACAGCTAGGCTGGTATACAGTACTGATTTATTGCATGCACTTACTGGCAGTTCTGTTAGGTGTATCTGTTTAAGTGCAACGGCAATATCTGATCAGCCAATCACATGGCAGCAGTTCAGTGCATTCAGGCATGTAGACAAGTTCAAACCGAGCATCAGAATGGGGAAGAAAGGAGATTTAAGTGACTTGGAAGGTGGCACGGTTGTTGGTGTCAGATGGGCTGCTCTGAGTATTTCCGAAAGTCTCAAATATCATTCACAGCATATTAAATATCTTCCCTAAAATCCACTGTGTCAGGTTTGTCGTATAAAGAGAAGAAACATTTCATATTTGCACATCTTTCAGATGCTGTGAATTATGGCCAAATGTTAGGTCACATTACGTACAGCGTTTTCTCACACATCATTTCATTCTACATGACCACTGCACATTTGCATGAGATATTTCAATAATAATGGTTCTGTTGGACTCTGTTGTTTGTTCATAGCTGTAGATACATGTCTAACAGTCAGAGGCGAGGAGTGCTTTGCCAGCTAACCGGTTCATGCTTTTAGATCATGCTGACAGGTCTCGAAAAACAATAAATTGTGAAAGCTGTAACTGGACTACTACTGTGTGGTTGCAACACCATTCCTGAATGCTTTGACAAGACTCTTTCGTTTTGTTGGTGCAGGTGTATTGGCGGGTGACTGAGGATAAGCAGAGGGACTGCACGTACAAGGGAAAGAATGCAGAGGTTTGTGTAAAGTCGTTCAAAACAAAAGCTTTGCACTAGACAACTTTTACTTCGGGGGCATTGCTGCAGCTGTAAAAGATGACCACTGATTGAAAGTTGTTTACTCCCCCCTCACATTTTATCTTAGCACATGTGTAAATCATTTATATGAGAATGATTTTTTTCCCCTTTTCATGCCTTTACATGGAATTCTCTTTGAAGTACTTGGCTCATATCTTTGTGCTGAGAGTCCAAATAAAGGCACAGGAAGAAAACGCATGTGCACAGCCCTGACCTTTTGGTCACCGCGAGCTGCGGACAGCATGTGCAGTCACTATATGTATGCGGTATGTTTGTGTTTTTGCGGCTGAACTAACAAAGCTCTGACCTTGGCATTCTCTCTGCTGGATCTTGTTGCAGGTGGAATGCCGCAACTACATTCGAACCCTGCACAGAGTGAATGACTCTACAATGTATGTGTGTGGTACAAATGCGTTTAGCCCGACCTGTGATTATCTGGTAAGTGTGGCTTTAAGAGTTAAGAGTTTAGTTTATTGCCCCCTTGTAAACTGATGCTAGTAACACTTGCATGAGATCCATAAAGGAGATCCACATGAAAAGCTCCTTCCTACTGAAGATGTAGAAGTTAATTTTTTTTTCTTTTTTGTAACTCAGTGACTCCACAAAACAGTTAGATGTTTTTCTTATATCCAAATACATGTGTACTCAGTACTACAGCGTAGAAGGGACTGCCTTAAAATAAAGTACAGTACTTACTATAATGAATGAAAACTGTGGCATAGATTTCCTCATTTAATGTACGTGTGTTTGGATGCACAGTTTTGTTTTTATCCTTTCCCATGTTGATTTGTTTGCAATGAAAATTATATCACTCGTCTTACTTTAAAGGGAACCTGTAATACTCATTTCCAACTTCATATTTTATTCTTGGCCTGTACTAGTGCAGCTCTGGATGACCTTATCTTACACTCTTAAACAAGCTCCTCTCCCTTTAACCAGCTTTTATTTCATTGGCTGCCCCTCACAAACAAACAATGTGAACAGCTGGTATATGGTACACAGCTAGGGCGGTGTGTCTTAGATGACCATATTCAGAAAATCTGCTCTCACTGTTTGAAATGTAGGGTTGTTGAGCAGCCAGTAGCCTACCTGTAGATATGCTGAACTTGCATCCACCGCTGAAAGATTCTAGACATAACAGAGCAGAAGGCAGTGCAGGGTCTGCTTTAATTCAAGCAGTAATAACTGGGATTGAATTTTGTTAAGCTTTATGCTGAAGTGTTGTAAATGGGCACGCTTTGAGACATTTCTCTCCTGTCATCGTCAGTTAAATTTCCTTCCCCTGTTGTTGGTGTCTTGGAAAACTGTTTATTTTGGCAAGATGCTGAAATTTCAGAGGACTGAGCAGTCTTGGCTGCATCACAATGGGGTGTTAAACTGTTGCTATGTGAACCTGCAGCACTATGATAATAACAAACGAAATAAATAAAGGCAGACAATATGCTCATTATGTATCCTCAGACTCTGGAAGAAGATTTTAAGAGAAACAATTAAAGTGATTCCGGATATGAGTTTTGAAAACCCATGTAAAACCCTTTGTTTCGTTTGGACACTTTAGCGAGTTATTATGTAAATGTATGCAAGTTTAGTTAACTGCTTAAACATGTGAACAAACAGTAAGCTTCCAGTTCCAGTCCTCAATCTCAATAAAACACAGCTTTCTCAACTTCTCTCTCTTTGCTTGATCTCTTTCTTTGTTTCTGACAGACGTTTGCTAAAGGACAGCTGACGCTGCAGGGAAAGCCGGAGGAGGGGAAGGGCAAGTGTCCTTTCGATCCCTTTCAGAGATACTCCTCCCTCATGGTTGGTGAGTGTCTGAGGCAGACACAGAATGAAGATTTGATAGTTGTGTGCAGATTTCACTTCACACACTAAATAAATAAGAAAAATACCGCTCGGAGTATATTTGCTAGAGCTACCTGCTCATTCAGCATTCTCTGTACGATTTGTCGAAATGCCAAATTTTTCTGTATATAAATGTGATGTTGTTACAATTTAAAGTGAATAATGGATTTCCAGGAATTTTCACTCACCTCTTTTTCCTGTCTCACAGGAAACGATTTGTATTCTGCCACATCCATCAACTTCTTGGGCTCTGAGCCTGTTGTTCTGCGCAGCTCAAACTTGGCTCTTCGTACCGAGTTTAAAAGCTCCTGGCTCAATGGTGACTTCCTCTCCCTTCTTTTTAAAATTTTATAGCACCCCATGAACATTTTAGCGTTTGTGGTGCTGTTGACTTCTATTTTCGTTTGCCTGTGTTCAATTCAATTTGTTCAATTTGTGTTTTCAGAGCCAAACTTTGTCTACATGGACTTTGTGGATGAGAGCTTTGATAGTCCCGATGGTGACGACGACAAGGTGTACTTGTTCTTCAGTGAAAATGCCATAGAGTACGACTTCTACAGAAAGGTTTCAGTGTCACGAGTGGCCCGTGTCTGCAAGGTAATGAACACAGTCTGTTCAAAAGCCTTGGCCTGTCTGACACAGGTTTGGTTGTTGTTAAAGGCAATACGCACACACATCACAGAGTGCTCCATATCTGTGTTAAAGGGGGATATGGGCGGCCAGCGGACACTGCAGAGGAAATGGACGTCGTTCCTGAAAGCTCGCCTGGATTGTTCCCTGTCTGAACCCAGCCTGCCCTCCATTGTCCAGGATGTCTTCCTTCTCAGACACAAGGACTGGAGGAAGAGTGTCTTCTATGCTGTCTTCACTCCACAGTCGTAAGTGTTTGCTGACAAATCCAGTGGCTCTTATTGCTCATGGTGGGTGTTGGCTTTGAGGAATGTTAGGAGTATCCTGAGCTTTTAGTTAACACACACAAAAAAACTACCAAGTCTGTTGCAACTAGTATTTTGTTGAGACTCAGCTGATACGAACTTGTCTCAGTGTGTTGTTTGAATTTCACCTAAACTTGTTATTTTGCGTTTCCAGGAGCTTATCCCAGAAGTCGGCTGTTTGTGCATACAGCGTATCTGCTATTAGAGATATTTTCAATGAGGGAAAGTTTAAAACCCCTGTTGCTGTGGAGACGTCTCATATTAAATGGGTGATGTACACCGGTGAGGTGCCGGTCCCCAGACCAGGAGCGGTGCGTTTACAGACTTTTGTTGCATGCAGAAATTCAATTGAAAAACCAGATAAACGCAAATAGATGTGGAAGAAAAAAAAAATCTAAATTGCAGTTTTTGTGTTTCAGTGCATCAATAACATGGTGCGTAAAATGGGGATGAATCGCTCTCTGGACCTTCCAGACAAAACGCTCCAGTTCATCAGGGATCGTCCTCTAATGGATGAAGCAATTCGGCCACTGACAGGAGGCCCGCTGCTGATCACGAAGGGAGCTCTGCTGACTCGGATTGTAGTGGACAGCGTGCAGGGCCTGGATGGAGAGAAATATAACGTCATGTTTATTGGCACAGGTAAAAAAAGAGCTGTCTTTTTCAGAAAGGCCCCTTTGGAGTACTGCCGGTGTTACTTGAGTTTTATTTTTAATGTTAAACATGTCACTCACATAAAATTCTTAAAATAGTTAAAGTTTAATACTCAATACTGCAGTTTTAAATGAATTCATAACCTTTTAAATGGCTTTAAAACTTGACAGAAGGAGAAAAGTAACAAAATCAGATATCAGAACAGCAAATTTAGAAACTGGCTTTTGTTTCTGGGTGAAGCTTAGCAGCTGAAAAAACATAGTGATCCACATAAATTTTGTTTGAGGACTTAATTTTCCTAATTATGCTGATTAAAAAGAGATTCGTTTATTGTACTTGGGAAAGAGTTTGAGCACTGCAAGTGGCTCCCTGACACAGAATTACAAATGTCCTCAGTGATTATGTTTCTCACTAAATCTGATCAGAACTTATCAGAAAGACTGAATTATGCAACTTTAACGCAACTATATTGTTGTTATAATGTAACTAAAGGAGGTGAACATATTAGTTTCCATTAATTTAGCAATAGATTTTAACAATATGACATTTGTCATATTGTCATATAAGTGTTTTCTAGTTATAAGCTTACCATTAAAAAACTGATGGCACAGTTTTTCCCCCTTCATAAAGGCATCACCTGCACAACACCTGATTGGGCAGGTGACCCATTTGTTGAAGGTGGCTGCAGGTGCCTGAGTTTGAGTCCGCCTCACACCATTTCCTGTGTGTCTTTTCTATTGTCCCTATTTTTTTTGTAATATCTGGGCTAAAAAAATGCCCAAAGCAAATCTAAAACTGTTGCAAAAGCAGAGACCAAAGTAAAGGCTTTTAAAGCAATAAATATAACTTGGTTAATCATTAGCTTTTTATGATTTGTTCTAAGCAGCAGAGTCATCAAATGATGGGTAAATACACTTGTGTAAGTTACGGCCTCTGCTTTTTGTCTTTGTAATAGGAAACGGTTATGTTCAGAAGGCTGTGAACTATGACGGAGAGATGTTCATCATCGAGGAGGTTCAGCTGTATGAAAACCATGAGCCCATCTCTATCTTGCGCCTCTCATCCACTGAGGTAATATATAATAACAAGTCCATTATACATGTTTTGTCATCATCACAGTTTACGGTTGTTTGCTGGGGTTTTGGTTGGGAGATACTGTTTAATATCTTAGTTTGAATATGTCATCACCTATTTGGCACTTACAGGCAATAAAGAGGCTTCAGTTGTGCTAAAGGTGAAACACTTTTAGTCTTTTGATATTTATGAGTCTTTATGGTTGTGCACTTATAGGGTCAAGTGTATGCTGGTTCAACTTCTGGTGCAGTCCAGATGCCGGTCAGTAACTGCAGCCGCTATGAGACTTGTGTGGACTGCATCCTTGCAAGAGATCCGTACTGCGCCTGGGATTTATCCACCAAGCAGTGCTCCTCCGTCAACACTTTGTCCCCCTCCCCACATACAATACAGAGTCTCAAGAAGGGAGATGTGTCACAGTGTCCTCCACTAGGTACTTTAAATTCAGTTGTTTTTATTTAGTGTTAAATCAGAACCCAAGAAAGCACAAGGGTTGTTCGATTGTAGAAATAACAATATTATAGACACCCTTTGATCAAGCGTGTGCTGACATGGCAGCAGTTTTATGAGCATGAATTAACCTTGCGTTTGTGTGTTTTTAGATCCAGTGACAGCTGTCGAATTAGTCCTCATTCCAGAGAACAATATCCAGCTGCCGTGCCAACTTCACTCTAACTTGGCTGTGGCCGACTGGCGTTTCGGTAACCACACACTTCACTCCAACAACAAATACTACATCTACAGTGGCGGTCTCCTCATCCTGAGTGCTTCTGAAACAGACGCTGGCCAGTATATCTGCGACTCAGTAGAGAAGATAAACGGACAAATATACAACCAGACTGTGGCGGTTTATCATTTACAGCTCTACTCTGACCCGACAACGGGGATCATCTCCACCTTTGGCACAGAGGTGCCAAGTACCACAGAAGCTATTCACAAAACAATACATTTGACACCAGATCCAGTGCCAAGCCATCACATTGACAAAACGTTGTCTCCTGAGAGTCAAAACGACAGTGGCAGGATAACTCATCTACAGGTGGCTGTGGCCATGCTGTCCCTGATTTGCCTCTCTCTGATGGGAGTCATATTTATGATCTGGAGCCGTGGGCACTGGGAGTGCTTAAAGTTTGTACAGCGGCCCAGTGAAAGCGAGACGAGAAGGCAGTCAACCGAGTACAGGCAGATCCTGAACAGAACTTCAGAGGTAAAGTTCCTGGGGCCTGAATCCGGGAGACCTTGCAGTGCCAATAATAATCACCCTGCTGTTGACTTCAAAGGGAATGGGGAGCATCACTTCCCACCTATGGCCAACATTTCAAGTCTGGACGGTCTGGGATACATAAATGATGAGTCAGAGATTTGACTCTGCTGAGGTGTAGAATTCAGTCTGAGGCAGGACTCGTGCACTAATTATCTTCCTATAGGTGTACTTCCACTGAGATTCGGTTCCTATAAAGGCATTATAAATTCTTTTGATTGGTGTCCTGTTTCCTACACTGACTATCATTTCCATATTCTTACCAGGCAGCTCATGTCCTCTAAAAAGATATTTAACTGGTGGTTAATGTTTTTATATGTATTTTTTTTTGTATAATGATAAATTGTGAATAAGCTTTGTGCAATAGATTGTGTACAGCCAACACCTTTTCTTTTTGGACTATTTATTTGTAAATATAGTATTAAAAAACACTGGACATGTAGCATTTTGATCATATTTTCAATGATTTTTAATGATTGATCAGTTGTCTGTATCACTATTTTATTTCCTGGTGGCCGTAAAAAACATCTTCTACATACATACCTCTATTTTTAAGCATAACCCCCACTAATATAACAGTTGTACCTCTGTCTTCAATAAGAAAAAAAAAGGATTTTTTTTTTTTGGGTTGACTTGGGTTATTTTTTTTTTTTTTTTTTTGGGTGTGTAGCTACATTTCTGATTCCAAGCATACTGTACACTTAATAAGAAACAAACAAAAATGTCATTGTAATGTTGAGGGTGGGGGTGTACATTTCTGTCAGTGAAACAACTCAGAGGTGCAGCGTATCCAAGAGTTTCGGTGTCAAACTTTGAAACCTGCTGCCTTGCTCATGAAAGGAACTTTGAGAGTCTTGTCATGCACTTATGAATCAGTAAGTCAGTAATGTCTCACACAGTCGGGAAATGTATTTGAAGGCAACGCACAAAGCCACTGCTTCCAATATTAATGTTTCCAAAGGTTTCATATGGTTTGTAGGGGAGGAAAACATCATCATTAACACCACATGCTCAGTTTGTAATTATTACAGTTTGTTTTGGACAAAAAGTCAATTGCAGTGAAGCCCCCCGAATCTTCTCTGTGGTTTTCAGTTTTGGTCATTAGCGCCATTGCGCAGAGACTTTTATGTTTCATCAAGTTCTGTACAACTGTCTGTATGAGAGTTGAAATGGGTCTCTGCTGAATTATTAAACAGCAGAATTGTATATGGATGTACAATATCAGTAGTACAAAGTAATCATTCAAACGTTACCTGTGCATTTGAATATTTTTTTTATTTTTAAAAAAGGGTACAATTTGTGTGTGTGTGTGTTTTTTTTTAAAAAAGCACTAAAAAATCATCCCAGCTATAACACTGCCAACTACTGTTATACATTTTATAACAATAAAGCTACAAGACTTAAACGGAATTGTTTACATCATTCAGAAATGGCTTTTAGCTGACCTCTCTCAGGCCCAATTTTCCTCCCAACATTTAAATGAGGCTTCTTCTCTTACATCTGGCTTTGAGTTATTGTGTGATCCTTATGGCAAATATTTATTTGCCTTTGTGAAATGCATTGTAATACTGTTCTTTGGTCACAGTGGTGCAGTGGTTAGCGCCATTACTTCACAGCAAGAATTTCCTAAAGGTGCTTGTGTGGGTTCCCTCCCACTTCCTCCCACAGTCCACTAGGTTAATTATCAATGCTTGGTCATAGTTGGTCATAGGTGCAAATAATTGTCTCTCTTTGTTAGTCAAGCAACAGACTACTGACTTTCTAGGAGGTGTTTAAGTTATTAAAATTAGACCCCGACCTATTTATTGGAAAAATTGACATTATTTGCTGATAGATATTTGCTAATCGGTTAGTATCTATTAATGATGGGCCAAAACATGAAAGTTAAAAAAAGAAGACACGGGAGTTGTTATGAGTGTTGACATTGCACCCTGGTGGGCAAACTATGTAAAGTGCAACTTCCTGTTGGCAACCAATGTCTTCAGAATTTACAAATACAACAATTTGAACTAAGTAGTGGGAGTGTAAACTAGTAAATTCATGTAACAAATGATGGCAAAATCTCTTTTTTTATGCATCTGAAAGAAAAAGGAAATCAGCTAATGTATCCAAATATTGGTATTAGTTTTAAACATCCTGTATTGGGCTCTATTTGAAAAGCTAAAGCCAGGGTCCCCAACCCCAGTCCACGAGGGCCGGTGTCCCTGCAGGTTTTAGATCTCACCCTGGGTCAACACACCCGAATCACATGATTAGTTCACTACAAGGCCTCTGGAGAACTGCAAGACATGTTGAGGAGGTCGTTTAGCCATTTAAATCAGCTGTGATGGATCAAGGACACATTTAAAACCTGCAGGACACCGTCCCTCGTGGACTGGGATTGGGGACCCCTGAGCTAAAGGATAATAGTGTTGCTGAAATGAATTCATCAGCAGTAAAACTGTAGGGTGAAATATTATCACTTTTCAGGGTCTTCTTGTGAAGCAATAGCTGCTACTTCTGTATGACGAAATTCAGATTAGTTGAATTTAAGAATAGTAGGATTGCAACATGATGAGCTTTACTGGAGCAGATTTCATCCAGAATTTTAGGATGTCAAGAGATACTTTTATTCATACCCCGAAGCATTTCACTAGTGTCTCACAGCAAGAGAGTGAAGTCAGGCAAGAAATGTACAAGCTCCACAAACTGACAGGACTGCTTGCAAAAAAAAAAAAAATCAGACTGGCATCTGGTTCAAATCACAGCTGAAAAGCTCATTCTCTATGATTTTTGGTGTTCAGACTATCAAAACTGAACTGATATACATGAGTTTGCTTGCAGTTTAAAGAGAGCATAAAAAGTATATATAAAACTCAAGTAAAAAGATTTAAACTCACTCTATATTAAAGTAGCTGTGGCAGAACTGACTCATTTTTAAGACTTTCAACATAAATCGAACAATTACATGTATTTTTATGATAAGCAGGAACAGGCAAACACAATGTGAAAAAGAAGATTTATTGAAATGCTGCAACAGTGTTAGTTTAACATATCCATTTTATCAGTCACTTATCAAATATCAGAAAAATCAAAGTATTAAATTTGGCAGTTGGCCATAAAGGGCACTTCAGTATGTTGAAAAAAAAAAAAAAAATAGTTGTGTATCTATGAGGGAGCAACCTTTCTTTATGACAGCGCTTTTACTTCAAACAAGCTTTATCTGGATCAACGGTGTTGCATTACCAGCATATATGCATATTTCTTTAAAAAAAAAAAAAAAAAAATCCAATAATTCCTCAGTCATGTCTGATATTAGACTATGTTTAAACAATTTGTTACCACATCTGCATGCATTAGTTCACTCAGCCAGCGGTTTGTACCAGTCTTTACTGTTTACATCACATCCGTTCATTTGTAATAAGAGAATCGCCTTCATTCAGAATCCCACAGCAGGCTGCATGCAACACAGTGTAGACCCCAGATGCAATAACTCAGTCTATCTGGGAGAAAATTGAAAGTTGCTGGAAGTTTGACAACAGCTGATAAGGTGCTGTCACTGCAGGGCACTGACCACTAGAAGCAAACAGTGTAGCTTTAAAACAACAGGAATTGTGAAATACTGAGGTGGAGACACCCAGCCCCCTCCGTCGTAAGAGTAGAAAGTGTTTTGGCTCAATGATAAGTTGCACAGAAGAGTTGCTTCACTGAAGCATCCAGTTTTACAAAAAAACAACAACAACAACAACAAAAAAGAACAATTAGAGTGTTTTTTAAGGCAAAAATCAGGTGTTCAGGCTTTTTTTTTTTTTTTTTAAACATGCAAAAATCTGAACACAACAGTAAGGCGCATTTCAATACATCACAGGCAAGCGTGGACATATCAAGCAGACCATCAAAAATAAGCTCAATTTATGCTCAAAAACCTAAAATTTAAAAAAAAAAAAAAAAAAAAAAAAAAAAAAAAATCACCAGTTTGTACACAGTCTTCTTGCAAAAAAGAAAAAAAAAACCCTGCTCTAAAGCATACCATTATTTTGAGCATGCAATTCTGGCAATATACAAAAACAATCCTATTATAGAGGTCTATAAGGCACACATCTCTCACACACTCTTGAAAGTGTTCACTCTTTTTCCAATTGAGTCATTCGTTTTATGGACTAGATGTAAACAAAGCTGAAATGGAATGGTATAATCTAAGGATAGTCCTCTACCACATGTGTAGAGGCTTTCTGATAAAAGTCTGTCCTCTCATAAAACACACCTGTATACTTTGAAAAGTAAGGGTTAAATAAATGGCGTTTTTGAAGTGCTTTCTTGAACATTGGTTAAACTGCCAGTTATCTGTCTCCCCCTAGAGGCGATTCTTAGCCATCACCAGTGACTGTTGTCGGGATAGCTGGGCACCGCCGTAGGGTACTGTGGCAAACTTGGGCCTTGGGCAGTCTGAGCGACGGCGTTAAGCCCCGCTTCCCTCACCGGTGCATTCTTCCACATCCCGGTGCTCCACTCTTCCTGAGCTCGCTGCATACTACCGCCACCACCACGGTACATTCTGTGCACCTGGAAAAAGTGGGTGTGTTAGGTAGTTGTTGGTGTGCTTTGGTGTCTGCAAGGAACTGTGTGCACGTTGACCCACACAAAGGTAAAGGTAAGTGCGTGTGCATTTTCAGCATAGGCGTTCACTCACCTTAATGAGAACCAGTGCCATTAAAGCAGTCACCAGAGTGAAGAGCAGACTTGTGATAAGCATCACTACAGCAGAGCCCACATTTTGGCTGAAAAACGTCACTGTTGCAATCCAGCCGCTTTGTTGTGTTGGTGAGGGTGAGATGGAGTTTTATGGGTTAGTGTATCAGACAGTATGCACTTAGCAAAGTGGATTTAATACAAATGCAATTTAAAGTTTTATTAAAAAAAAAAACAAAAAAAAAAAGAGCCACGAAGCAGTGAGAACTGAGGCATAGCAACAAACAGCGCAGCAATGATCAGCTAACACATCGACCAAAAGTCTTATCATTACTTTTTATTATTACTTCCTACATTTTTAAAGATTTTCTGGCCTGGTTCTTATATGGAGTGTTTCTTTTTACTGACGCATTCAAGGCGCTTTACACAGCTTGCCTCATTCACCCATTCATACAGACATTTTTCTACACGCAAGTGTTTTCTATCTAACATTCACACTCTGAAGAACGCATCAGAGAGCAACATGGGGGTCAGTATTTTGCCCAAGGATACTTTGGCATACAGATTGGAGCAACCAGCGATCAAACACCAATCCTCCAAATAGGAGAAGACTTGCTGAGGTTTAGCCACCCCTGTTTTCATGTTTTATGTTAACAAAAAAAGAAAAAAAGAAAAAAAAGAAAGAAAACAAGATACTACTTGACCTACACTTACTGGCCACCTTCATGGTCATTAGGTACACCTTATCAGTACCAGGTTAGATCCTGTTTTGCTGTCATAACTGCCTTAATTCTAGGTGACAGATACAACAACGTCCTGGAAACTTTTCAGTTCATAATCGCATGATATCATCACACAGTTGCTGTAGATTTCTCTGCTGACCAACCATGATGAGACTCATTCCACGACATCTCAAAGTTGCTCTATTGGATTGAAATCTGGTGACTGTGGAGGCCATTTGAGCACAGTGAATTCACTGTCATTTTCTTACATGCCGTCATGCCAAATTCTGACTCCACGATCCAAATGTTGCAGTAAAAATGAAGACTCATCAGACAAGGCAACATTTTTTCAATCTTCAGTTGTCCAATTTTGAGAAGCTTGTGTGAATTATGGCCTCAGGTTTCCTGTTCTTAGCTGGCAGGAGGTTTCCCTACAGTGGTCTTGCTACATCCCTTCATTTTTAACGAGTGGTTACTTTTCCTTTCTATCAGCTCAAATCAGTGTGGTCATTCTCCTCTGTCAGCAACAAGGTATTTTGATTCAAAGAACTGCTGCTCACTGGATATCTTTTTGGGACCAGTCTCTGTGATTCTAGAGTTTGTTGTGTGGGAAAATCCAACGGTTTCTAAAATACTCCGACCGGTTTGTATGGCACCAACAACCATGCAACATTTAAATTTGGGGGCAATATAGCCTCAAAATTAAATCACTATATTTTTTAAGAAAATGTGCCACAATACTTCTGAAGCAGAAAAAAAAGACACTGAACACTAAAAATGGTGAAAGATTTTCTATCTGGGATGTTGTAATGTGGCTTGGTCTCTTTAACCATTTGCATAACAGCTTCCTTTTCCACCATTTAAACTGGTCTCATGTACTTTGCCAAACAATATATAACCACGTCAATGATTTGCATCCATTTTCTGCTCTTCCAGTCTATACGCAGTTTAACTAGCTATGCACCAGTGACGTTTGGTTGAACCATTTGTTTACTTTTGGACTGTACACAGCTGCCAGCATCTCTTCTACTTGCCTGTCACCCTAGCCCAGTTGTACTCCACAGTGTTTTTGCCTCGAGTGTTGAAAAGAAGTTTGTTCCATTCAGCTGGAACAGGTTTCTAGCATATTTTCCAAAAGTATTGCGCTATGTTGGGGGTGTTAGAGCAGCTCCCTTTTTACCAAATCTTCAGCAGCAGAAATACACTTCTCACTGTCAGATATGTCACTTTGTTGTGCATGAGGGACATAAAGGCACAGTGTTGCTATAACGATATCACGAATGACCCCCCCACCCGCCAAAATCAGCAGGTCATCTTGACCATGTTTAAATTAATTGAATGGCTGGCATGTGATTGGCTGATTAGATAAGTGCTTAAAAAACAGTTGGACAGGTGTACCTAACAATGCGGCCAATGAGAGTACAATGTCTCTAAAAACAGATCGATGTCAGTACTACATGAAACCGGTTTAGAAACACCACTTCATAAAAACTTTGCGAAATTAAAAAAAAAAAAAAAAATAGTAATCCACAAAATTTAAACCACATTGTTATTCTGCAGCTCAAACATATACAAAAAAAAAAAAAAGCACTTTCATTCTGTATTTACATACAACTGGGTAGATAACAGGCTAAAAATGGCAATTATTTTCAATTTTAAAACAGTTTGAAATGTTTCACCTCCTTATATGTTAACTTCATGATTTTTTTTATTGAACAGATGAGAAACAGCCAAGTGTGGTGAAAAGCACATTTTCCAGCTGCCTTGATCATCAGAGAGAAACCTTCATGACCCAATCCGATAAAAAAAACCCCCAAAAAACATAAAATAACTAAATAAATAAATAAACAAATAAACTAGCAGCCAATATGTGTGGTGTTCAAAGCAGGTTTGGTTCAACTTACCATGTTCCCCAACCAGGGATGCCGACGGCCTGGATGAGGGCCAAGACACACTGAAAGAAGAAGATGAAGAAGAAGGCCATGAAGTTGAACGAGCTGTCAGCCCTATGAAGAAAATAAGAAAAGAAAATACAAAGATGATACAGTAGAAAAAAAAGCCCGAAGGTTTTCCATTTCTGTGGCAAAGTTGCTTCTTCCTTCTTGTTGGCAAGATTTGAGTCAAACTACCACACATACTTGCAGAGAAACATGAACAAGTCACAGAAAAGCTGGAAATGTTCTCAGTAAACTCAAAAGATGGGTGCAAATTCAAATCAGAAAACAAGCAGCACAGTCAGAGCTGATCAAACTTTTTGGGGGCTTGTATTCAATTCAATGAATTTTATTTATATAGCACCAAATCACAACAACAGTCGCCTCAAGGCGCTTTATACTGTAAGGTAGACCCTACAATAATACATACAGAGAAAACCCCAACAATCATACAGGAAGAAACCTCCAGCAGAACCAGGCTCAGGGAGGGGCGGGGCCATCTGCCGCGACCGGTTGGGTTGATTTCTGTCCGTTCTAAAGAGTTCATTCTATGAGTATTAGGGCTGCATAAGAAAAGAAATATTGTCGATACTTTTGAGAAGAAAGTTGAAATTTCAAGATTAAACCGAAAAACTATTTTGAGAAAAAAATTCAAAATCTACTTCAAAGTTTTTCAATCTGACCATCTTTTTAATGTCCTTATCGCCACAATATGATTATGTGTTAAAAGAGAAATCATATTCTTCCTAGTTACCAAGAACGATTTTACTAACTCAGAGGGTATTGCAACCGTGGCAGTTTTGTCTTGTAACGACAACTGTAATCTCCACGTTTCGACTTTTTCCTCAAAATAGAATTGTGACCTTAATCTCAAGGCTTTATTCTCAAAATTATGAATAATCTTTTTCTTTCAGTTAGATTTGTTTTATTTCACTTTTAAATACCAAAAAAGCTCACCTTTTCCGCTTTTATTAACTATTAACTAGCTTGTAAGTTAAAAGGCTTTTGGTCAATTTTCAACCAATAAATCCTTAAGATGATCTTGAAGACATCGGTGGATGGAAGTAAAATTTTAATGGATTATTAACATGACGCCACTCCACACGCTTAGAAAGTTTTACCATAATTTATGATAAACTTTTGAAGCCATCATGTTTACAGAGAGTGAGACATACATGTGTAGCCCTGTCTGCAATTATTCGGGCTTGCAGTATAAAGAAAAAAGTCTACTGTTATAAAAAATGGTTAAAATATAAATAGTTGATCAAAGGTTTAAAATCATATGCTTTGGTACAAATGTATTTCATTTACAGTTAAGAGTCCAATAAATAAAAGGGTTTCATGATTTAGAGTTCATTTTCTGTGCAGAATCAATATGTTGGGGTGTAACCTAAATTTATTTACCCATCTAATGTCAGTTACTTCAATGTTGTATTGTCATTGGTTGTTGTGCTGACGAGACAGTCAATGTCACTCTTCTCTGTTATAGGGGCGGGACGAGTGGTAAAGTTTGTGTGAATCTGTGGGAGCGGACACAGAAGCTAAGTCCGACGAGAGAGATGTCGTAAGGCAAACGTGGTGTGGATTTTGCATCTACAGTGGGGCAAAAAAGTATTTAGTCAGCCACCGATTGTGCAAGTTCCCCAACTTAAAATGATGACAGAGGTCAGTAATTTGCACCAGAGGTACACTTCAACTGTGAGAGACAGAATGTGAAAAAAAAATCCATGAATCCACATGGTAGGATTTGTAAAGAATTTATTCGTAAATTAGGGTGGAAAATAAGTATTTGGTCACCTCAAACAAGGAAAATCTCTGGCTCTCACAGACCTGTAACGTCTCTGTAAGAAGCTTTTCTGTCCCCCACTCGTTACCTGTATGAATGGCACCTGTTTGAACTCATCATCTGTATAAAAGACACCTGTCCACAGCCTCAAACAGTCAGACTCCAAACTCCGCCATGGCCAAGACCAAAGAGCTTTCGAAGGACACCAGGAAAAGTATTGTAGACCTGCACCAGACTGGGAAGAGTGAATCTACAATAGGCAAGCAGCTTGGTGTGAAAAAATCAACTGTGGGAGCAATCATCAGAAAATGGAAGACATACAAGACCACTGATAATCTCCCTCGATCTGGGGCTCCACGCAAGATCTCATCCCGTGGGGTCAAAATGATCATGAGAACGGTGAGCAAAGATCCCAGAACCACACGGGGGGACCTGGTGAATGACCTGCAGAGAGCTGGGACCAAAGTAACAAAGGTCACCATCAGTAACACACTACAACGGCAGGGAATCAAATCCCGCAGTGCCAGACGTGTTCCGCTGCTGAAGCCAGTGCATGTCCAGGCCCGTCTGAAGTTTGCCAGAGAGCACATGGATGATACAGCAGAGGATTGGGAGAATGTCATGTGGTCAGATGAAACCAAAGTAGAACTTTTTGGTATAAACTCAACTCGTCGTGTTTGGAGGAAGAAGAATACTGAGTTGCATCCCAAGAACACCATACCTACTGTGAAGCATGGGGGTGGAAACATCATGCTATGGGGCTGTTTTTCTGCCAAGGGGACAGGACGACTGATCCGTGTTAAGGACAGAATGAATGGGGCCATGTATCGTGAGATTTTGAGCCAAAACCTCCTTCCATCAGTGAGAACTTTGAAGATGAAACGAGGCTGGGTCTTCCAACATGACAATGATCCAAAACACACCGCCCGGGCAACAAAGGAGTGGCTCCGTAAGAAGCATTTGAAAGTCCTGGAGTGGCCTAGCCAGTCTCCAGACCTCAACCCCATAGAAAATCTGTGGCGGGAGTTGAAAGTCCGTGTTGCTCGGCGACAGCCCCAAAACATCACTGCTCTCGAGAAGATCTGCATGGAGGAATGGGCCAAAATACCAGCTACTGTGTGTGCAAACCTGGTAAAGACCTATAGTAAACGTTTGACCTCTGTTATTGCCAACAAAGGTTATGTTACAAAGTATTGAGTTGTATTTTTGTTATTGACCAAATACTTATTTTCCACCCTGATTTACGAATAAATTCTTTACAAATCCTACCATGTGGATTCATGGATTTTTTTTTCACATTCTGTCTCTCACAGTTGAAGTGTACCTCTGGTGCAAATTACTGACCTCTGTCATCATTTTAGGTGGGGGAACTTGCACAATCGGTGGCTGACTAAATACTTTTTTGCCCCACTGTAAGTGTATCATTGAGGTCGACTACCCGTGGTCCTGATATTACTTATTTGTGATCTGCAAGAGAAGCCGAGGGACACTCTGAAAGGAGAGGGAGAGAGAGGTTTCTACCCGGATGGACCCTGCTGTTTTCTCACCCCTGGCTGTTTCCTCACCCCTGACTGTCTTCACTACTGGTGAACTAACTGCCCGTTTCTGATTGCCCCACTAACAAACTCATTGGACTCGTGAGTACTAACTGGAACTAAAGTGCACGTATTTTGTTTATTGCTCAGTTTGAGTGAAGCGGCCATCAGTTTTAGGCCTCACCGCACCCGAACTTCGAATCAGGCCTGCAACAAGCACCGTGCTACAGGTGTAGTGTGGACAGGTTAAAGTGTGTGTGTGTGTGTGGCTGTGTAGTGTTGGTGGTATGTGGTGTGTGTGTGTGTGTGTGTGCCCACTGTTACAAATTTAGTTTAAATTGAGTAAGTGTTGTAATTGTAATCTAAGTTATTATCAAAGGTTGAAATTCATCCATTTTAAAGGTGTGAGCTGTTGTAACTGAAATAACAGTTGGCACCTAAGAAAGAGGCATTTTGTGTTGAAAATCTTTTATTTAAAATCCATGTAGTCACTTTTACAGTATTTTTGTTTGTTTATTTGAATTCAATTCATTTGATAAAAGTAACTGTTTATTTTATTCATTTCTTTTTGTCTAAATAAATACCCGGTGAGGGATAAATTTGTTTAAAATACAGTTGTGGTGGTCCTTATTAGTTAAATTAGAGGGTATCAGGTATCATTACTAGTAGCACTACGAACCCAGGCCCAGTCTCATTGTACTATATACTCAAGCTTTACCATAGCTACGTGGGACCTGGGTTACACATGCATGCAATCAAATGCTAACAAAAACATACATGTCCTTGGTGGAGGCGATCATAATCTTCCTCATCTTTCCTGAACATACTGACACAAAATTACACATGCAGATAGTAGTACGTAAACCCTTGAAACTGAGAGCTTTGAATCAGATATATAATCTTCAGGAAATACTTTTAGACCACTTTTCTTGACACATGGTGCAAGCAGCTCTCTTAAGCTCACTCAACATCTAACTGATTCAAAGCTATGACTTTTTAAAGACACATAAAAAGTCTTCTAATTTAATGCTTCTAAATTAAGATAAAACAGAGTTTATTTTACTTTAAAAAGCTTAGAAACACTGTGTTTAACCAGATACTTACTCTGAATGGCATTACCTTGGCAAAGGAATCCTGGAGTCATTTTTGACCAGGATATGTGCTTCAATGCGCATATTTACCAAATATGGCGCACTGCTTTCTTGCATTTGCGCAATATGTCTAAAATTAGAGTCGTCATGTCTAAGAGTCATGGTGAAATAGTAGTTCATGCATCTTTACTTGTAGGCTCGAGTATTGTAATTCATTATTATCGGGTTGTTCTAAAAGCACCCTGAAAAACCTTCAGTTGATCTGCACCTTTTGGCATAGCTCTGGAATAATGCAGCTAGATACAGATGAATTTTCATTTTCCCTTGATCTATATTATGTTTATTGCTGCTTTTTAAGCATTCCAGACTGGAAAACAAAACAAAACAGCTTTTGCCGTAGAGCCTTTGCTCGTTATAGTCTTCTTCTTTGGAACATGCTTGAAAGCCATTAGTTTTTCTCTCTGCCAGTTTTACTCCCTGGGTAAACATTTGACTTTGATAATGTGTCATCTGAGTTTGTTTTGCATTCATAAGAACTTTTTAATGTACGCCTGATGTTATGCTAAAGTTGTAATTTATGCATGCGTGTAATCAGAAGCTGCTCATAAATTTGTGGCAATTACTAAATGATAACTGACCTGAAAGCTTTGTAGAGTGGTCTAAACCAGCAGGTGTAACTACAGGGGCAGAAGAGGATGAGCCAGAGCAGGGAAAAGCCAAAGTTTGTGGCATCTCCACCCCCGGCCCACCAAGCAATACATCCGATTAAATTTACGCACAGTGTTCCCGAATACACTGCAAAGAGGAGAAATAAGCGTGCGTTAAAAAAACAAAGGGAAATAAGTACTTTCTCAGCAAAAATGGAAGGAATCCATATGCTTCCTGTTCTGAAGAAACTGAAGACACTTACTCATCCAGAGGACGTAGACTCTGCGTACCAGCAGCTGGTGGGGCGCAGGTATTTCCTCTTCAATGTTCTGGTAAAAACATGGCTTTATTTTTACAAACTCGGGCAGGGGTGGAAAGTTATTGGCCCGCTCTGAAACAAGAAGTAAGATTACATCATAAAAGTACTGCCATAGTAATAGTTTTTATTTGAATATATCTGAATACAGTGCAGGGAGGGAGAGAGAGAAAATGAGGTATAGTGGAGTTGTACTTTAAATAAGATTTCAAACATGAGGCTTGGAGGCCAAAACTGGCCTGCTAAAGGGGCCCAATTTTTGCAGGGAGTAAAAATTGCATTCCAAGTACTTTGCAGCCCACCCCTTCTTTAATAGAGAGATAGCAACTAACCTGCCATTTTGAAATTCCACGTCTTCCCTGAAAAAGAAGAATATACAAAAAAAGAGACGTAAATCTCCACACATTTTAAAATTATATATATATAACTGCCATTAATTTTCTGCTAGTGCTAACCTTGATTTATACAAATTCAAGCTAACCTTCGACCACTTGCAGGAACAGTAAACCCTCTAATTAGTTCTAACTGCAGATTTCAACTTTGCTCAAATTGTATACCGATTTCAATACGCCAACAGGAACACTTTCATGTTTTACCAATGCCAACGTGAAGTTATTAACTCTTTGCTTTACGTGAGACATTTTAGAGTTGATAGCAGCTAAGGCGTGTTCCTAAGCAGTTAGTTGTCGTACAGTAGCAGATATGAGCTCAGTGACTCTTTATCTCACGCTGCTGCTTCATTTGAATAGCAATGGTCTGTACAGCAAAAGGACAGCAAAGACATGTCGGTTTTACCGGGGTAACAGAATATCCTCGCGGTTCAGTCGACGACAGCGGTGGGGTCCTGGAATCGTTTAGGAATTGCATGCGCTTTTTCGACCCATCATCTGCGACTGCGCTACCCCGTTCACCACATGTAGTTCAAAACTGTTTATATTCGGCAAGTACAGGGGACCAGTAGAACTACACGTCCCAGCAGCCATTCGAGCGGTAAACGGAAAACGCGTGACTTCAACATGCCATCGTTTCCACCCAGTCCCCTCTCTGTAAACAGTATAGGAGAGGCCTTTTTAATCATAAAGTAGAGAAATGAAAACCTCATTAACACATTCATAAACATTTAGCCGCTTTACTGACACACAAAAACTGTTGGTCCGGGACACTGGAATAGTCGGGAGTTTATACCGGCCCATTCCTTTATTTCACACAACATGGCAACCATGACTTCAGAAAGTCAAACTCTTCTGCCAATCACAGAGCCCGAATCATCAGCTACACTGGGCGTTCTTTGGTTCACAGCCTCGGGTGTCCCCTATGGAGTGGCTAGTGTCGACATGATAAAGTTAAATTGGTTTTAGACCACTGAATGACATGAGAGAATAAGCTTTTATTGTTACATTTCACATCTTAAATACTATCACACAGTGCCTAGAACTCTCTTTCTACCAAGAATAAGTCACGTAGCTTTATAAAACGTGAACAGTAGCATAAACGTGCAGCGCAGCAGTACAAATCAAACAGCCCCTTGGCAGCCGGTAGCTTCTTTTGGGCCAATCAGTGAGGAGCATTGATGGAAGTGACAGGCTCCCGCCAATTCCGACTCGGGAGCGCGAGGCAGGCAGCAGGGTAAACCAGGGGAGCATGTAGGAGCTGTAGGAAGGAGTATGTGTTATGTTTTATGTGAAATTAATTAGCTATACATGTCGTTCGAATAGCAGCACAATATTGGTTTGCTACCACGGTGTATTTTCGGGTGTTAACGTGAACCTTGAGGGTATTTTGAAGTCACTTTGTCGGAGAACACAGCTAACGACAGAAGCACCGGGTTAGTGGTTGGGATGTTGGCGGCTGAAAACCCATCGGTGGAAGGACATTTGGCAGCATCGACTCCTCGTAGAAGAGGTAATGCTACGGCCCTGAATGCCATTAAAGCACACATATGTTTACATGTATATCATAGACAAAGTACAGTTTTGTCTTAACTACGTACAGAGTTGACAAACTGACAAAACTGTCATTTGCGTACTATAAAGTTATCCAACGCTAAAAACTGTTTTATATCGCGAGGCTATTTAATGCCAATGGGACGAGACACACACGGATTGTTTTTAAAAAAAATGCGCCATTGTCTTGAGTCATTAAAGTCTGCAATGTGCAGCTAACCTACTACTTTGCTGTTATAATGTCACTTAACGCCAATCCGGAAATTTTTAGCGTCGGATAACGTTTAAATTAGTTAAGCTAGGCTTCCGTTGGTCGGTATTTATATCCATCCAAATCTAACTGTAAATTAAAGGCCTTTAACCGAATGACAGTTGTATTTTTTTGCTCTACTTTGCAACTCAAAGCTCTGCCTCAGGTGTTTAGCTAAAGCTGCTAGGCTAGATGCTTAGCAGCAAACATGAAAGCCGGGTCACAGTTAACGCGTCAAAGCTGCTCCCTTCCCTTTAGCTTTACACACATTGACGTTTTGAAGCTGTTGTAACTGTCGTGTTGTTACGACCATTCTCAGTTGTTGTTTCGAGGGAGGTTTCAGCTCAGCGCTTGGCAGGCAAAATGTATCCTGACAAACCCAAACTGAGGCGCTTGCCCGGTGGACTCTACCGGGCCTTGTTGCACCGATGCATACGCCGGTTGGCGGGAGAGCCAGCCAAACATAGCTACTATACTCGGTGTAATGTTGTTGTTGCAGCGTATTGTGCCGTTAATACAGCAAATTCAAGAGCTACCTTTACTGTCAGATAAATGCATTTAATGTCAATCGATTAGTATTGGTTCTCGGACTGTTGTTATGACACTAGTCGGTAAATGTTATTTTACTACAAACAGTCTTAACACTAAAAAGTGGTGTTGCCAGTGATTTGTTTTGCTTTTTAAATGGATAAATATAATTTTTTGTGGGGGTATGGCTATTGATAAATATTTTATTGATGAATGCCAATATCGGTTCTGATAACGGTTCCACTTCTCCTAAAGTCTGATCACTCTGCTGGGAGTGGGGAGGGGAAGTAGGCCTCAACAGGTTACCAGCATGAGTGTAACTGTTTTATTGTGTGTACATACGAAAAAACGTTAAACGCTATGTTTTAAGTATTACTTGCAATAGCAGTCATTTTACAAAGACAGCTGGGATAGGCTCCAAGATGGATAATGATACTTGGAAGTTTAAAACCTGTTCAGTTTTTTCTTTTTCTTTTTTTTCAGTCCATCAAAACCATTTCAACTGCCTTGATTTGACTGTTGTGAATTGGCACTGTATCAGTACAACTGATTTGAATTGGGGCTCAGAAAGCAGTTTATTTGCTTCTAAAAGGCACAGATGTTTCAAATATTCCAACTAATTACAATCACTTATCTCGAAGCTTTTGCCATTGGTGACATGTTTTTACGTCACAAAACAGTGCTCCTAAACTAATGTTTCCACAGAAATTCCCTTTCTCTACTTAAAGATTTATCAGAAATAAATAAGGAATTGATAAATATTTATAAAATCTTATTATATTATATTATATAGTCTTTTTTTCTTCTTCTTCTTGAGCACTTTTACTGGGAGGTAATTTAAAACAAATGAATATCATGATGTGAAATTTTACTTTAATTATCTTTTAATGTGTCTGTTTTCATTTTTCAGGCATGGATTGTAAGTCAAGTAACAATGCCAGCAAGAAACTTGTACAAGGTAAATGCAATGTTTAATTTTTACTTCTACATTTTGTGAAACATATTACTCTTGACAATGAGAAATGAGACAGTGCAGATTAAATGTTTCATAATTTCTGTGCTGTCTACTGTAAAATTATACCTTGCACTAACAGTGCCTGTTACTTACTTCTAGACTTTCTGTATTACTTTTTCCCCTCATCAATATATTGAATCCAAATTGTGTCTTTCATCATACACAGTGGTGCAGCTCCAAATGATCCGTATTTTCTTCTGTCTCTAGCCCGTCTTCCTTTCAAGCGCCTGAACCCTGAACCTAAAGAGAACCAGCCACCTAAGCGCCCCTGTGCCCATTCCTGCCCTCAACCTGAAGTCTCAGACAGGGAGAATGAGAATGCATCCTCTCCTCTTTCTGTGCGCAGTGGCCCACCTTTGGTTAATGGTCGTGGGCCACTTGATGGCTTCATAAGCCGTAGACGCGCCACAACTTCAGATGAGAACATAATTATAGATCTGACTGAGGACAACACATCATCTCCTTTAAAGCCCCTTGCCTCATCCGTTTCAGCCTCTCCCTGCGTCCCAGCAAAAGATAAGCATCACTGCAAAGACACAACAGCTTCGCCTGAGAAGTCCTGCAGTGCTAATGGCGCTCCTAAAATGCAAACATTAGACTCTGTTGTAATCAACAATGATGATAAAGAAGAAGAAGAGGAGGAGGAGGAGGAGGAAGAAGAGGAGGAGGAGGAAAAGAACACCGCATCCATCTCTCAGCTTGACACAACACAGGATTCTGACACTGAAGCAGAGGAGCTGAATGAGTCAGGAAATGTTTCTAGTTTGGGAAACCGGTCCATGCAGTCAGTTTCATCAGTCACCTCTCCGTCTGAAAGCTCGCCAGAAAAGTCCAAGACGGATGACCCTACACCCGCTACTACACCTACAGTATGTACAGCACTCTGTGACCCTGCTTTTTGTTGCAGCCCACATTGGACAGTATATTACTACAAACGTGACATAATCAGTGTTCAAAGAGTTTGTTTTTTAATTATAAATTATATATATAAATCTGCACATATCACACAAAAAACAAGATTTCTATTGAGTGTTTGCTTCCTATCATCAATAGATTGCTTTAATTTGATATTTACTCATGTAATGCATAACACTAAAGTACTAAATCATTAATAATTAACAGTGTGGTGTTTTTTTTTTGGTTTTTTTTTTTGGGGGGGGGGGGTGTAATCTTGGCTGTTCAGAAAAATGTCATTGTTAATTGAAGTAATTATACCATTGTTAACATTTAACATTGTTAAAATTTAAACATAGGAGCATTTGTGAAAGACAGGCAATGATCTTGAGCCATATTTCTTTTCTCTCACTAACAGGAGTCAAAGACCACCCCCAAGATACCAGCAGATCAAAAAAAGGTCAAAAGACGCTCATTGAAGGTAAAAAAACAAACAAACCCAAATTGTTGCATTCGGTTCATTTTCATTTATTTATTTATTTTGTGAGCCTTTTGTGTGTTATATTTCTTCACCCACTTTATCAGTTTGTAGAAAAAGTGATAAATATTTGACATTTAGAGTTTACAGGAACAAGACGAGAGACTCCGGCTGCGACAGGAGAAGGAACGGCAGAAGGAAGAGGCCAAAGCTGCAAAAGAGAAAAAGAAGGAAGAAGCTCGGAAACTAAAGGAGGAACGAGAAAGGGAAAAACGGGAGAAAAAGGAGAAGGATGAACGAGAAAAACGGGAGAAAAAAGAGAAGGAGGAGAGGGAAAAGGCAGAGAGGCTAAAAGCAAAAGAGGAGCTGCGGAAATCCAAAATGGAGTAAGTAACGGATTATTGTTTTACATTGTAGTTGTCCATACTTTTCGCCACACCTGCAGTCATTTGAGAGACTTGCAGGTCAGCTGATGGAGGAATCTGAACAGTAAAAACACTTTCATTGTTTCATATGGTTGTAAAGATTTGTGTCCGTTGTGGCAGTGGAGCTGAAATGAAATGTGGTTTGGGTTATCCATATATTATTTATATTTCCCCCCCACACTTGCAGTCATTTAAGCGACATATAGGGCAGCTGATAGAGGAATCCATATAGTCTATTCATTCAATCTGAATTAAGTTTTGTTTTTAAGTTTAGATTTGGTAAAATATTTTTGTTAACATCTGCCATAGGGCCAAGCTGGAAGAAAAACGAAAGAAAGAGGAAGAGAAGCGAATGAAAGAGGAGGAGAAACGGTTGAAAGAAGAAAAGGATGTAAGTTATTTTTCTTTTTTCTTTCTTTTTTTTGACAGTTATGTGCTCAGCATCTTGTTCTACATTCAAAATTAACCATTTGACTGTTCTGTTTTGTTACAGCGCCTCAAAGCTGAGAAAGCAGAAATTACGCGGTTTCTACAAAAATCGAAGATCCAGCAGGCTCCAAAGGTAAGTAGATTTACTAACCTGACAAGAAAATTGATGGATGTCACATTTGAACTTTGATCTCTCCTTCAAAATCTGTACAGTTTCATAAAATGTCTTTTCTTTAAAACTACACCCACATTAAATATTTACAGCAAGTATTGTTAAGACAAAAAGAGAGCAGTCTACAGTGTATTTTTAACTAACTACTGTTACATTGAATAACAAGCTCAGTGTATTCGCGTTCAGTTATTTAAAAATCTGTGCCCATTATCTACTCCTACATAAGGTTTGTGTAATCAAAGCAAACCTCTTTCATACAGCTGCTACCCGATTTTCACTGCACTGCAAACTTAATGTATGTATTGTTAAAAATACAATACTAAAGGTGAATGCTGCTCAGAGAGTGAGCTACCTTGGCGGAGGTTTGCATTCTTAGTGCTTCTCGTTTATATTGACTTCATGAACCTCCAGTATAATAATTGCCATGTGTTTTCTTCCCTTGTCATTTCAGACACTTGCAGCTGCTTGCGGGAAATTTGCTCCATTTGAGATCAAAGAAAACATGGCTCTGGCACCACTGTGCCGGGTTCAGTGTGAAGAGTCTGCTCTGGAGGAACTGGACCGATGTTTGTTGAATCCTGCTGATAACCTGAATGGACTGAAAGATTGGATTGGGCAAAAACCCAGACAGTCAGGACCCACAAAACCCAGACAGACCAACTCACTCAGGTGAGACTGGAATTGGTGGTAATCCCAATTTAACTTTTGTTTTGTAAATCTATATACAGCAGCAGTAATCCCTTGCTCAGACTCCTTGGGCAGAGGCGGTCACATGATCTTGGTTATTAACTGCTTAAGTTAACCCAGGGTTTGTCAGTTTAATTGCGAGCATGTTTATTTGAAAGAGGTGGCCCAGTTGCAAACATGAACAGGCAGAACATCTAATTTTTAAAAAGAAGTTAAAACTGTAATATTAGAAAAATATAAAAAAGTAAAATGCATAACACAGGCTGGAAGCAACACAGCTGCTTCTGAGCAGTACAAGTGTATTTGTTGTCAGGAAAAGTATTTTGAAGGCATTTTGGTCAGTTAGTCTGGACAAGATCTACTATATCAAAGTCAGCTAAATTGGACTGTAAAAAGTCAGGGGAAAGGTGAAATGATAACTATGCAAGTTTCTTCTTTCACACAGTGTCAGTGCCACTTCTCTATAATACACAGATGAATTTAATCAACTATTAAATTAGTATTTTCCTAACTGGCCCTAGGACGGTTACAGTTTCTATTCTGCATCACTGGTCATGTCCAATGGTCTGACAATAAAGTATAAAAACAAACATAATTCAAATGAATGACCAAAGTCTAAAGTACAAATGGATTATATATTAATGCCTGTAGAACAATAAAATTGTTTTAAATTGGTTCTCATGTATCATTTTTATAAACTGAAAAAAAAGATAATTAAAATAGTCCTTCAAGCTTTTGTTTGTTTTCTTCCTCTCTCAGGGATTGTATAGCAGTGGAAGGGCCAAAACCAGATAGTGTGCCGGACCGTAAACGTTATGGGCCCATGAAGCTTCTGCAGTTTCGTGAGAATTACCGTCCAGCCTACTGGGGCACATGGAGCAAGAACAGTTCACACATCTCACCTCGCCGCCCCTTTAGACAAGACAAGGTGAAACCTTTATTTGTAATTTTATTAATGTCTTCTGTTCATGCACCACCCTAGCGGTGAATGTGCTTATGTGGGTTGCCAGTTTATGTGTAGCTGTAGTGATAGCAACTGTTCTCTATGACCATAGGGTTTACTTGACTATGAGGTGGAAAGTGATGAAGAATGGGAGGAAGAAGAGCCAGGAGAGTCCCTGTCTCATAGTGAAGGGGTAAGTCTTTTTTTTTTTTTTTTTTTTTTTTGCCCCCCCATTTAATAACTGATTTAGACACATGCAGACATAAACATATAGGTATTACTGTTCATCAAACAACACACCCACATTTGTTTTTTTCTTCTCTTTGAAATCATTGAAACCCGTTTCAATCACTCATGATTTATATAGAAATCACAGATTGTTGTCCCAAAGTCCTGGTGTGAAAACGACCATTGAGAGGTGTGCGTGCGTGTGTGTGTGTGTGTGTGTGAGTGAAGTGAACTTAAAAAAAAAGACCATCTTGTGATGTGATTGTTCAACCATGACACAATAAAATGTTGACTGTGAGCCCTTGGACCACACCTAATGATTTTAAACTCAATCATATGGTTTTTAATGTTTGTTTATCCATTGCCATACTCATCAACCCCTACCAAAGTATTCAAATCCATCTTAAATTATAGTTGACGTTACAGTATGCATCTTCAGCCATGCCATGATTGTATGAAATGACAGCTATGCACGTTTCTTTTTACAAGGTGAAAACGATACCGGTTATGCTTTGTGGCTGGTAATAACTGTGACAGTGATTATTTTACTCGTTAGAAAGCTGTGAACTCTTGATCACTTTTAGGAAGATGAGGAAGAGGGAGGAGAAGATGATGACGATGACGATGATGGATTCTTTGTTCCTCATGGCTACCTTTCAGAAGATGAAGGGGCACTGGAAGAAGAGGTATGAGTCGAACTACAGTATTAGTGCCCTCTGTCACCTTACTGAAAGAATTGTTTGACTCTTCTAGTTTCAAAATACTTTGGCAAAGTTTCTTTTGGCGGTTCGCACAACTGATAATGCCCAATAAACCTCCCAGGATGGTGGTGACCTGGAAAAGCAGAAACTCCGTCAGAAACTGAAAGCAAGGGAGTGGGATGAGCTTATGTCCAGCAAGAAGAAGATGAAGGTCCTGGAGCCGATGGTGAGGGGCTGCATCTGGGAGGGAGAAGCACCTGGCTTTGAACTTTTACAGTCATATGCTGTGTGCTTGGTGGAGCCTTTACCCAAAGCAGACAACAGTCCCAGCCCAGAGGAGATGTCACTGAAGTCTCAGAGAGAAGAAAAATGTAAGTGTCTGTCAGATGTTTTTCTTGCATGCAAAGTTTGAATGGTAAATGGCCTGTATTTGTATAGCGCTTTACTAGTCCCTATGGACCCCAAAGGGCTTTACACAATCAGTCATCCACCCATTCACACACTGGTGATGACAAGCTACATTGTAGCCACAGCCACCCTGGGGCGCACTGACAGAGGCGAGGCTGCCGGACACTGGCACCACCGGGCCCTCTGGCCACCACCAGTAGGCAACGGGTGAAGTGTCTTGCCCAAGGACACAACGACCTAGACTGTCCAAGCCGGGGCTCGAACCGGCAACCTTCCGATTACAAGGCAAACTTCCAACTCTTGAGCCACGATCGATTGAAGAGCTGCCTGAGCTGCCTGCTCCTCTTGTGATTAATTATGGAGCAAGTAAAGGCGGCTCACTTTACCATAAATTGCGTGGGTGTGCATCTATCTGCATATGTGCCATTTCTTCATTCAGTGAAGTGATCGTTAAGCTTCAGCAGCAGTTCTCAAGGTTCTTGCTGTGAAACTGTAACTGTTTAGCAGTGAACAGAAGTCCTGTCTGACTAAAAAGTCCCTCACAGGCTCCAGATGCACGAAGAGCTGTATTGACTTTGAATGACAGTTTGATGTGAGGAAAGCTATGCAATAGATCCATATTTCTAATGAATATACATGAAAGGTACATCTCCAGCTTCCCTGCTTCTGGGTTCCTGACCCCATGGATCCAAATAAGTCATCTTCATTGGATAGGCTACTGTTTGTACTGGCCTCATCCAACTCTGTGTCTAGGTGATGTCTGATGAAGTTGAGACCTGTGGAAAGATGTATGGTTTTTCAAAAGAATTAGGTCTGGGCATTATTGTGCTGTATAGGATGTTTGCCTTGAAAATTTGATCACACTGGAGATGTTTTTTACGAACTACTAAAACAAAATCTTGTCATTCATAGCCAACAAACAATTTGCGATGAATTCCAGATTACATTCAAAATCAGAACTTATGCAAGGCTAAGCAGTGCTGGCAAATAGTCTCCTTCAAAAAAATGTTTAGCCTTCCTCTTAGTTATAAACTTCTACACCTCATAATTGAAGTTCATTGAAGGAGTCAGGACAAAAAGTCACTTGTTGAGAAAAGAAAAATATTAAAACAGCTTAATTATCAATGTAGTTTCTAGCAGAGAAAGGGAGTGATTCTGGAAATGCGCATCATTTATTATTATTATTTTTTTTTAAATCATTTAATTTTTAATGTGGCTCAAGACTGTGATCCTATAACCCACAGGTGTTAAGCTCCAGTCCTCGAGGGTCAGTGTCCTGAAACTATTAAACGTCTCCTTGCCGCTACACACCAGAATAAAATGATGTCATTTGCAAGACTCTATAGTACTTGACTCCATGCTGAGGTGGCAATTCAGCTGTTTAATTCATGTGTGTTGGAGTATGGACACATCAAAAAGTTGCAGTACACTGACCACTGAGACACAGCTGCTGTAACATAAGGATGACATCCACCTAACCACAGCTAAAAAAACGAAATTTAGCATGCTTCCTCAGGTTAGATGTTGAGTTCTTGTTATGCTGAAATGTCGGTTTGTTTTGGCTCACACTGAAGACACAGCGTTGTACAGCTGTTATTTTGTACTGCTTTTATGCAAAACATGCTTTGCACATGAGCGCAAGGGTGTTCATCCTCTTCAGTTCTAGCTACCTCTGCCATTTTTAAAAAATGTGTTTTATATCTGGTCATGTGACTGCATGGCTACATCTGATTGGTGAAAGAGTTACAGGTAACTCTAATGGTGGCATGATCCATTATTAGTAGTAGTGTTATCTAATGTTATTAGATATAATGTTATTAGACTAGAAATTAATTATTTTTAAAAAAGTAACAAGTCAAGTATTGCCAAATATAGTGGAGTAAAAGTAGCAGTTCTTCTTCACAAATGTACTCAAGTAAAGTATGGTGTAACAAAGGTACTTTTAAAAGTACTTTCCCCCCAAAACGTATTCAAGTTAATGTAACGGAGTAAATGTAACTTATTACTACCCACCTCTGTAATTGAGATCTCAAATTCTGACCATACAGTAACCAGCATGTTTACGAAATAAAATTTTTAGAGTAGAGTTTCTAGAGTGAGCCTTCGAAATAAAAGCAGGAAAAATCGTCTGTTATCAATTATCTTCTCATGGATGGATGGTAAGACAGGTGTAAACTGTCTATATAAAGTCTTGCAAACTCTGGATCAACTTATTTTGGCAGCGGAATGGGTCATGGTTCGACGCTAGCCTAATATTACACGGCACTGTTGGCTTCAAGGAAATAAATCTTTTGATTTTTATGTGAAATGTATTTAAATTCTAATAAATGTATGCATTTATGACATAACAATGAATAACTCCCTAATATTCTCGTCTTGGACAGTACTCGGTAAGCTCCTGCCTCTTCTGCATGGCAATCTCAACAGTAGCAAAGTGATCATCAATGAGTTTCGGGAGTTTTGTCGCCAGGAGACCACCTCCTCATCTCCTCCTGTTCTGTCCAGCCCTCAGAACCCAGCAGAAAATATTCCCAGCAGGTAAAGCAATGGTTAGGGAACAGTAAATGTAATATTCAGTGTGGACGTTTATATTTGTATGGTGTAGTTGTATTGTCTTGAGATTTTTCCTTTCCCTCCTGCTTTGATCAGGATGCAGCTGCGACGCCTCATCAAGAACAATGCTATTTATGAAAAGCGTTCAGCCCACAGGCGATGCTGCTGGTATGTGCACCAAGAGGTTCTGTCCCGTTTTGGTCAGGAGGCTCTTCCAGTGCCCTGCCAATGGACCTACCTCACCACGGGAGCTCGAGAAGAACCCCGTGAAGAACCCCAGGCAGCCACAGGCTCTCAGGGAAACTCTCCCACAACTCCCCAGAGCTGCTCCACCACCCCTTCATCCTCTAACAAAAGGAAGAGCACAGGCAGCATGTCAATCACCAAGTTTATGAAGAGATGTAATGATCCTGAGCAGGTAGGTAAAGGTGGATTATGAGAGGGTTTTTATTTATTTATTTATTTTATTTTATTTTATTTTATTTTATTTTATTTTATTTTATTTTATTTTATTTTTAAAAGCCCTGTTTGCAGGACTGGTCTACAATGAAATATCCACTTCACATTACCACTTTTAAATATCATGTTACCAAACACGTGAAAGGATTTTCTTAAACTGACTGCAGCTTTTTACTGTTTACCAGACGGAAGCAATAGAGGCTGACGGTTTTCAAGCTGACACTGAGGATGATGATGAAGATGACTGTGTAATTATTTCTACCCAAAGTGGTAAGCTGCATAGGAAGATTATTTTTTTTGTAAAACTTTACCTTTTAACTGTAATTTTCAACTTTAAGGTTTAAACCAAGATTCAACGACATCACAAGAAAATAATAGTGAATAAATGGATGTGAAAGTGTTCATTTTAAACATGGCTACAATCAAGTGAGGCCAGCATATACGAGTAATTCCTGTGATGCAAAAGCTCAGAGTTCAGACTGCTGCAAATGCTCATTTTACTCTTAATTCTGTATAATGCCAATGAGAATGGCTCCTAACATAGTCATCTACTGTTCATACCTTTTTTGGAGTAGCAGTCAATCAGAAGAAGTTTTCCAGTAGTCTGTAGTTGGATTTTGATGGTAGTGATTGAATTTAAAAACTGTGTAGTGAACTTTTATTTCAGCTTCTGAAGTAGGGCATGTCAGAAAAGGTTTGAAAGTGAGTGAACTGAGGGGTACCACCAAGACCCAGTATAACATAAATGGGGATTGTTTTCAATTATCAAGTATGGAAACTTACTGTGGAGTCAAAGAATAAAATTATGGAGCTAGAAAATAATAGCACAATAGAGCCACTTTGAGCCAAGCATTTAACCTAAGCTGTTTATTACAGTTTCCTATATATATTATTCAGTTTTAAAGTGTATGTATACATTTTAGACACCTAAATTAAATCTTATTACATTTGTACTTTTTTTTTTTCTTTTTTTCTTCAGGCCCTACAAAACAGACATCCAGTGAGGGAGATGGTACAATGGAAACAACCCCCTCTGACACTGCTGCTCTCCCCACTGCAAGCTCTGCGTCTGCCCTCGACACTGTCTGAGTGCAGGACAGGCAGTCTTCACCCAGTCAGACTACCCCTTTTCTGCCTAGAAATTCCTGCTTGCTGGATCTGAACTCCACGGTGTGCCAGACAGAATCAAGTCTTCAAGTAAGATGAAGCACCTAAGATACGGGTAACTCGTAGCAGGTAAACTCTGCTCAGGATTGAGTTCCCTCTCAACTAATTCAGTTCAGTCAGCAGCCATCGGGCCGATAGCAGCTATCCCTAATATTGGTGACTGGTTTGAATAAGGACAGGCTTGACCAGTATTCCAGTATTCATTGATTATATCTGATATTTGTGTTTAACGTGGGCCTATAGAGGGGAAGGTGAATTTCTCCGGCACTGCTTTAGCTGCTGCTGCAGATTTGGGTTAAACAGGGAGAAAAGCAGAACACAAATGGGCTTTTTTTTTTTTTCTTCTTCCCCTCCACGAGAAGCATCCAAGACATCGAGAACATTATTTACGGTTTTTGAAATGTTCAATTCATCAAGTTGTGGATGTGATATTTTCTAATGTGTATATAGGTTACCAAAATGAGAAGCTTAAAGTCCATCTGTACATTTTCTTCTGATTTCCATGGGGTCATTTATTCTGCAACTTCTAAACCTGACAAACTCACTGGAGTAGTTGCTAGATCTGTACTTGTACAGTTAGGTTCAGTGCCACAGTGTTTTATAAATATGTATTTTCTTTATTTTTCAAGAATACTTGAACAGGATAAATCCATTAAACATGAATAAAAGTACTGCACTTTTATATACAGTTTATTTCTTGTCTCTTTGGGATGTTTTGTTATTCTATTAGTAGAGTTCTGTAAAAAAAAAAACTGGCAGCTGAGTTGTTACATGGAACTAAATTCAGAAAATATTTGTCCCACAATGGGCAATTAAGTTTGACAGTTGATAAGTAATATATTAATGATGCACATGTGTTACCTAAATCTTCTGTTACACAACATCAGTAAACTGTCATGTTTAAGAAACCAATGCCAGGTGATTTAGGCTCACGTGGCTTTATCCTGCTGGAAACAGTCATCACTGTTATACACTGTTGTCACAAAGGAATAAACATAGTCAGGAGTAATATTGATGTTTACGCCAAATTCTGACTCTACCCTCTGAATGTTGCACCAGAAATTCACTCATCAGACCAGGCAACAGTTTTTTCCAATCTTCTGATCATTTTGGTGTGCGAACTGTAGCATCAGTTCTGTTGTTAGCTGACTTGAGTTATACCCAGAGAGCCATCTGCTTCAAGGTTAGACGTGTATTCAGAAATGCTCTTGCGCATATCTTGGTTGTAACGAGTCGCTATTTGAACAATCAGGCCATTCTCTGACATCACATCAACACATTTGCTGCGCACTGGATATTTTCTTTTTCAGATCATTCTTGGTACACGGTACAGATGTTTGTGCTGAAAAATCACGTAAAGCAGCTGTTTCTAAACTACTTAGAGCAACATCTGAATACTGATACTGCAGTTCACCTTAGCCAATTTGAATGTATATGATAAGGGATAGAACACCAATCAGACTAAGCCACACAGACAGCACTTGGTGACAGTGGGAGGGAAAAACTCAGTTTTAACTGGAAGAGACCCCAAAAGCAGGCTCAGGGAGAGGAAACCATCTACCTGGTTACAGCTGGCTAGGGGGGCTGAGGAGTATTAGCAGCTCTAATTTGGTTTAAAGATGGTAACCTGTTTTTGACTTATTTTGCTGTTATTTAGTTAAAAAAACAAAACTGGGGCACTAACATGGTTTACCAGTTGAGAGGAGGGAAACTCCCACCAACACATCCATTAAAAGATGATGTAGTCTGGTTAAAGACACTTTGTATTTCATCCAATTAACCCTTTAAAGCCAGAACCATAAAATAATTGCCAGAAAATTATAATTTTATGAAAATGGAGTGATTATTGAACTGTCTGCATATATGAATTTTAAGTTGTATCATATTTGTTACAACCGGTTCTTTTCTTTTTGCAATTTATTTTTTTCATAGGGAAAATAATCTGCAATAACGCATTAAATATGATACACTTGACTTTAAAGGGTCCAAATCTGAGAGCAGTAAATGGCTGGCTGCTAAACTAATTTCACATTTAAGGTATCAGCACATCAAGATGTTGCACATATTATGAAGGCTTTGCAAATAAATACATGTCCAACACAAGAATAGAAAGCATTTCTTATTCCAAAGACAACTTTTATTTATTTATTTTAAACAGACTTCTGTTTGTTAAAAGTTAAGAGGCTTTGCAAGCGATCGTTATTACAGGCAGCTTAAAAAGCAACAGAACACCACTCGGAAGGAAACATCTGGACAGATCACAACTGCTCACTTAATTATTTCATACTGTTATGGTGCTAATGAAAGATCTACATCCCTTTTATGCAATACCTGTGGACAAGCGTTAGACTGCAGAAATGTTTCTTTTGGCTGATTCAACCTGGGCTGTGAATGAAATAGTGGACATCAGTTTGTTTCCCCATCACCCAGTTCTAATTTGTGTGTTCAGTGTGCAACTGACCATTATTAGCAACATAAGAGGGGAAAAGACAGTAACCCCTAACCTTAGACTGATGTTACACAATTGTGTACATTTCCCTTGTGATGCATGGAAATGGTAAGAGGTAGGCTGTTGTCATTTAACCAACCACTACAAGGAGAAAGTAATTAGGTTTTAAAGTTCTACTTGGTAAATGCTCATGTACAGCAAAACCACAAACAAAATAAACGTATGCAGCTTGAATAAACTTTGAAACTTCAGTCTCTTTTGCAACTTGAGTTGTCACTGGATTCAGTTCGGACAGTTGGTGTTTTGAGGCGTTTTCATGTACTCGGACCCTTTTTATGTGGAGAAAAATAAGTGTTTGATGCAAACAAATACAAAAAATAATTAACCACCATTTTCAATACAACAGAAATCCATGCTGCCAGAAATTTGGCTATCTCCATGCCAGGGTGGAGTTGGTTACACAAAGCTTCAACATAAAATTCAAACATTAATCATTTAAGTGTGAACAATGTAATAGTAGAGGTGTTTAGGCCCCTCCCTACTCCCCAAAATATCCTTCATTGTTACAAACTTACAAAATAGTTGATTCCAGTACTAGAATTGCCTTCACATTGTCACCACATGGCTGACACAATTATAAAACTATATATATGGGCCTCATCTTTTAATTATTTTTAAGTTACCCCTCTGTTTTATCTCAACATAAATTTCAAAATTATCCAAAATAAAATTTTGGATTTATGAATTCTGATTTAGGCTCATGCTCATACTGAAGCAACAACAAAAGACAGTCTGTGTTGTAACACCAAGGAGTCCAAGGCCGCTCCGGAGCAGAGGACAAAAGGGCAACAGAAGCTTATGTATGTTTTCAGCAATAAAGCCAGACTCATATCACATCAAATCAGTTAACAGACTACACTGAGCTAATCTCGAACACCGCCAAACAAAGCACAGAGCATTTCAAGTCTGAAGTAAAGCCAGTGCATTGACACCCAGCAGCCTTACAAAAAAAAAAAAAAATCACAGGAGCCGCTGAAGGAGCTGAGATACTTAACGTGATTCAACAACTGTATCTTGAACGGTCTTTGCCATTTATTTTTTTCTAAAGGGGAGGGAGTGGTGACACAGTTAAAACAGGGTCTCAACATGCTTTGAAAACTCTACCTGACTGACTTGGGTTGAACAGGAAAGACTGCAGCTGCAGAGTCTGTTTACTACACAGCATGTACAATCAGGATGCAAAACCCCCCAAAACAAGCATGTGCTCTTGCTTTCTCCTTCCATCTGTCAGCAGTGCTTCCTTCAACATGTCCTGCTGAAGCAGGCTGTGTTGTGACCTCATCCCCATGGGGAAATTATGCTCAGCCCAACAAATATATTAGGGTAACATTGCCCCTAATCTATCACTGCTACCGACTTAGGTTAGAGTTTGCAAAAATAAATGTGTCACTAGTAAAGGGCCGAATTCACCCCAGTAGTGTGAGAGGAAAGAGGAAGGTAGAGGGGAGGGTTCGGGGGAGAGTACTCGTGCTCAGCTCAGGCTCCGAATGTTTTCCAGCAGTTCCGGTTTGAGGAGAGTGGGGCTCTTTCCACCTGCAGCTGCAATATCAGCCTGTACAGCTGCATCCCAGGCAAACGTGAGCAGCGCAGCAGGGACCTAAAATATAAGGGAAGTCAGTACAATACAGATTATTTTTCGTTTAAAAGGGAGAAAATTAGTAGTTGAAATGTAAATGTGACACTTTACCTCAACATCAATATTACCCGACTAAAAACGACCTCAAACATTCACTCTCTGTTCTAAACATTTGCCACAAACTAAAACCTGAATTAAAACCCCTGCTCTGTGCTGCGGGTTTTAACATTGAAGTTTGTTATCATTCTCCCAGTTTCCACATTCTTCAGAAAGAAATACTAAATACAGTGTTACATGTTAGGGCAACAATGGGACTGACAAAAAAATTAATCCACAGGCCAGTTTGCAAAGTAGATTCTGATTTCAACCCACCAAGTTGCACTCTGCGAGAGCAATGTCTTCAGATTCTTGTAGTTTTTGACCTCCAGGAGCAATCAGTTCAAAGGGCTGCCAACCGTCCACCAGAGACTCCCGCATGAATGAAAATAGCACAGGCATCCGGTCCCAGGCATAAAATGTTCCTGAGAGGGTCACAAATCATGAGCAGTTGTGTCGACAATGCCCAGAAAACTACAATGTGTAGGATTTTTCAGAGTAAAATGCTTTTGGTTTACTCAATTTGATTTAATCTTGAAGTACATTTTAAATTGTGGCTTCACCTTGTAGCAGGTTTCCATCAGGTAGTCTCACCCTGAGCAGGGTGTAGTTGTATTTCCTCCTCTCCCTTTGTTCCTCTTTCTCCCTCATGGCTTTAGTGCGCAGCATGGCACTCTTCTCTACTAACTCACTCCTGTGAAACACACAAGGGACTCATTCGCTGATAGACAAACACTAGTAAACCAGGGAAACTTTTCTGGCTAGAGGCACATGACACACCCAGAGGCTATAAAAAGAACATCAGCATTAAATAATCCATTATTCTTGGGTGTGCTGTTAATAGTGGAAACCTAGAGTCAAATACTGCCATACAACCCAGGACAACTAAGAGTTAAAAAAGTCCGATCCAAAGAGGACCCACCTCAGAATTTACAAGACCTAAAGGATCTGTTGCTTTACATCATGTTGCAAAGTTATGAGAACTAATGATCCATCGAGGGGTCACTGTCTACTGCACACATCCAGGAGACTGTCACTGTCTCCTCTGAATCTTCTTTACTTGGTTACTCAAACTTGGAAACCATGTGGAACAAATATAACCAAAACCTAGTTTGATCACCAGCATATTTAGGGGCAAACTGTTACTTGTGGTTCTTTTACAGCAGTCTTGTAGGATAAATTCAAACAGAGATGAAGTTTCTCTAACTACACTGTCACAGACAAATTGCAAATCCTATGAGCCAAATATTGATCTTTACTCCATTTCACTGGAACTGCTACCACAGCGAGTGAAATCAAGTAACTGATCTGACTGCACAGACAATTCATTAAAGAAAAGAGAGACAACATTTCTCTACCACCTAACTAGAATTTATAGCTGACTTGAATTAGATCCATTTTTTTGGTTTGAAAGTGAGTCTATACCTCTGCTGTTGCTCCCTTTTGAGCTCCTCCGCCGTCAGGTTGTAGAACTCTGGCGGCAGCTCAAAGCGTTGAGCGTTAGGAGACTGCCTGAAAGCTTGAGGCTGCCTGTCCAGCTGCGCTCTGACCGGCTCGCCTCTCTGAAGACGATCCCTCCTCTCCTTCATCAGCTCCAGCGCATCGGGGCTCTGCTCTGGCAAAACCAGGAACTCCTCTTCCTCCTCTGATCTCCGTGAAAGGTGGGCACGCGTTAAAACGATGTAAAGACTGAATGATGCATAAATGAAAATCACTGGCAGGTGAGCAGACACATACTGCTCATAAATATCACTATTCATTTACCTTGGCCCTCTATGGGAAGCATCACACTTGTAAAGCCCAGAGCCTGCAGGAACTCCCTGCTGCCCTCCACAGACTTTACTTTCTCCTGAAATAACACAAGGAATCTTATAAGACATGCAAAATTATCTTGTTTTCTTATAGAAATCCCATAAAGTTTGCTACAAATAGTTAGGCTTGATCCAGTAGGTGAGGAACGTTACACACCTGGAACACTTTGTTGCTGAGTTTAATTTTCCTGTATTTCTCTTCTGTGGGGTTCTTGCATATATTTTCAACATATCTGGAAACAAAACAATGACAACAAAAAAACTTTGATGTCTAGAACAGATCAAAATCTGTGACAACAGCATAAAACATTTACATATGTAATTAACATCACCATCAGCGTCTTACTTGCTTATGATGTCCACAGCAGCCTTCACTTTCTCTCTGTCTTTGTTAAATGTGTGCATCATCATAACAGACGCCTCGACTGCATCTTCCTCAAACCGCTGCAGGCAAAAATTGCATGTTTATCAAAAGCACCGATTAGATAAGCATTCAGTCTGACTGCACACACGTTATAACTGAACCAACATCCTCAGACATACCATTAAAATGGCCCCTTTAATGTGTACTTCCCTCTCGCTCTTGGTTAATGTGGCTCCAGTTAGTGGACAGATGAAATAGACGCCCGATACCGAGAGAAGGGTGGGATCTTTCACTGGCACTTTGGAGCCCTGGGAGGAAAATGTCAATCAGTGTTGTTAGATTCAGTGATGAAATTTTCATCCACACTAACAGGCCACCGCTATTACTCTGAATTTAATACAGCTCACATAACTAGGCGGCTCCTTTTCTGATATTCTGAATTAGGCCTCACAACCACTGACGTATTTTCCAGTAAGGACATGTATAATTCAGGTTTCAACAAGCATATAGGGTTTTTTTTTCATATAAAAAAAGAAAGTTCTGGCTTTTCAACTAAAGAAAACCACCAGGATTGTGATAAAAGAATTTTAGTACTGAACAGATTTAAGGTAAATAAGGGAAGATTAAAACAAAAGCCCACTGTCTGGCTGGAGAAGGACACCTACTTTTATGAAACTGACATTGAGATGAACAGCTGTCTGCACCTATGCTGCCCTTTTCAACACTGGACACTGTATGATAGGCTGTGTATAAACAGGAATATTTACTTTAATCAGTCATGAAAACAGCTTATCAGGAGTACTGTCTTCTTCAAAGTGAAAGAAAAAAATGAAATATTTTAAAAAGTTAACCACAGTCGATGTGAACCAAAATTAGCATGAAAATTGTGTCACAATTCTGGTTTATGCAACACTTACCTCTGCTGCAGCTGCCTTTTCTTTTTCAGCAAGTGCAGCTGCCTCGGCCTCAAGTTCTCTTTTTACTGCAAGCACGTGTAGAAAACAACTGTTATAACCAGAATATTTTATAACAGTTAATAAATAATTTTTTTAACCAAAACTATTACCTCAAAATAAAAATCTTTGCCGTTTGCTTTATCAGTTTAAAACAGTACCTAATCATATCTACTTCCCACTGACAGGATCAGCATCTTAATATAAACATAAAGATTATATACTTGATGCAAATCTTCCCATGAATACAAAAACAATGATTTTTTTAAAATAAATACTTCTTTGGTTCAGGGACGAGTTGCTACCTCAAGTGGAGGAATTGAAATATCTGAGGGGGGAGAAAGGTCTGGGCTTCTCTGCTTAGGCTGCAGCCCTCACTAACCGGCCTCAGTTATACAGCAGAAAATGAATGGGTGGGTGACTTCTATGATTATGTGGTTTTTCAGAGGTAATAAATGTTTTTGGTGGCTGTTTCTTTCATACACTGGATATATTACAGTAGCAGACAACAAATTTAGAAGATATGGTTTTTTTTAAACACATCAACTATAACAATCCGTAGAGTGCTTCACAGTCCAAAACATGTTTTAATACCCACAACTGAATTATCCTAATACCCACAACTGAAACGAGGAGGCTGACGTTCATCTGTGTTTGATAGACACCACCTGGTGTAATAACAGGGCTGCATGTCTCACCCTGGGTCCTGATGGCGTCCTGGGAGGTGTGAACCTTCGGCTTCTGATGCTGTTCAATCCTGGCCAAGGCTGCAGCTCCAGCCCTCTGGGCTCCTTCACTGGGGGCATGGCGATCGTGCTTGACACTGGATCTGCCCTGCACCACCTCAGGCTTGGCACTGTAGGGTTATTAGGAGAGAAACAGCACTATAAGAGGAGACGTGTTGTGGCTTCACAGTAGGAAGAAGAAAAGACAGTGCTAAGCTAAGTAGCAACGACAACAGTACAAACACGTCAGAATCACAACAGCTCTGCTTCCTGTTGAGAAGCAGGTTTGCTTAGTTCTTTAACTAAACAAGCTTGTGCAGGGATTAACTGTTAGTCAGGTCACCCTGAAATTATACAGTCGTCCCCCGCCGTGCTCAAGAATATATAACAGTTAGCCGTTTGACAAACACCCGTGAGAAAAACACACACAAATTAGCACTGTTCTGGTTAGCTTCAATACATGGGGAGACGGAAAAGCGGTAGTCATTACTGATCAGCTGTCAGCTATGAGATAAGCCCGTTTAGCCAATGTTAAATAGCTATCTGTGCGGCTAGCTCTGCTTAGCGCTGTAGCAGCTGAGAAAAGAAAAGTTTGTTATTTGCCTGGTGTCTTCCGTTAGTTTCTTCCCGGGTCCCGCGGATTTAAATTTGATGTCTTTCTTAAAGTCATCGAAAAACTTCTTCATTTTCTGTAGCTGCACAAAAATCTGACTACCAGGAAAAAAGAAACAGATGGGCAGCACCCAGCCTGGTTTTAGCGAGGAAGAGGAGGACCACAACAAAATTGTTTCAAATGAGAACAAACTGCTTCCGCCTCATCACGAGAGACGGTCGCCCCCTCGTGGTTGAACTCAGAACTGAAAGTCCAACCAGATCAGTTGTTCGTGTTTTATAAGACAACTTTATTTTTTATTATTTGACCTTTTTGTTTGTTTGTTTGTTTGATTACATGTACTTACATGTTTGCTGAAATTACCAGAGTATTGACTGGCTCACACACACACACACACACACACACACACACACAAACATATTATGCTATCACATTCTGGAAACACATCACATTAAGTTACTAAAAGCTAATTTTAGCTGTTCCCTAATTCACAAAGTGGTTGGCCCAATGCAATGCAAAAAATGTTTTGTGTCTCTTCCTGAGCTCGAACAAGTGATCTTTTACTTATTAGGTAAAACTGTAAACCAGTTACTACTATGGCAAACATAATGAGCTGTATCAATGTTAGATTAATATCAGTGTGAACAGTAATGAAAGAACAAAAAGAAAAACAAATTAAAAGAGATTAGTAAACGAGTTTAAAACACACAAATGAAAAACAATAATTTGTGTTTTTATTCTTTTTAGTTTAAGTGGAGATATGTACATTAGCTGGTTCATTGAAGCTGACTGCTCTGTCTCTACCTGTCTAATGATTTACCTTTGATTACATTCATAAAGCTGCTTTAGACTATCAAAGACTGTTAAGAACAAGTACAAATACGAAAAAGTGATGACAAATAGTATAAGATAAAGCTTGCATGATTCGGCATGTCGGCAAATACAGATATATCAGAAAAAGAAGTGCATTTTCATCTCTTTATTAAAGTAATCAAAGAAACTGTCAAAATATCTCTTTGGGCTCAGTAGGCGAAGCCATAAAATTTATATAAATAGAATTTCCAAAAATACAGTTAGTCGTTCATTTTTCCTTCACATTTTCCAAAGCTGTCCAGAGGTGATAAGAGTCTTTGATGGTGTGGTGCAAAAAAAAAAACCCAACCTATTAGCTGTTCATGACTTGTTGCAATACAATCTGACAAGAAAATTTCAGACATGTTTCTCAAACATGATTTCAAGACAAAATAAAAGCTGTGATCAGTTTTTGGCAAGGGGACTTGTATATATATCCTTCATTTATCCTGGTAAAAAGGGAAATTGACGTCAAAAGTGTATTTTTAAGAAAGATGTGCCCAAGGGGGCAGCACAAATGGCAGAAAATGGTTATCTCAAGATATTTTAAGTGGGCAGAACAGACTGCTGTGATTATCAAATAGGTAGAATCAAGAAAGATTCTTGCAAAACAGGCTATGTCTTTACTTTATATATAACCTTCTCAGAAATCCTATTGACTGCAGTCTATTTAACCATATAAGCAAATATATTACACAGATAGAAAACAGTTTTTGGCACAAAATCAGACACACACACTCCTAGCATAGAGTGATTAAATTTACAGGTGGCACTTGAACGCACCACTGACTTGACTACACACGCACACCTCCTGCCACGTCAAATGTGACGTAGCAGGAGGTGTATTCCGGGAGGGAGACGAATAGTGACCAGTGCGAGCGAATAGTCATCGATTGGCATTAATGATCTTACACCGGAGAGGAGTCTTTGTGAGAGGTAAGAGTTAAATATTTGATTTACTTCTATCTGCTGTGTGTGCAGCAACCTGAGCGGTTTCCCGCTCCTCAGTCGGGCGGATATTTGCTAACATGTGCCCGGCTGTAGCTTGACTGATGCGCAGACCGCGGCTAACTATCTTATACAGTGACTGAAAATGAGGTTCACTAACTCTATGCGCTTCTTAGCAACAGTCCGTGTTATTACATTGTGCTAACACTGGATTTATCTGTGCTCCGAGTCAACACAGCAGTCCCTGCTACCTCTTTACAGGCTCACCGTCACAGTCATGTTGGAGATGTGAAGTTTAAAAGTTTTATAAACACTTTAACTAAAAGTGATATATGAGTATTGTGTATTACAGCTGTAGATAATTCAGGTTGTGTGGCTGTGGTGTTAGTCGTCAGCATCCCATTGAAAAGCTCACTTACAGAGGAGATTTCTTTGGTGTAAACCCTCTTAGAAAACATCATAATATCGCGTTGTTACACAGCTATTATTGTACTGTTGTAATTATCAATCATAATAAGCAAACATAATGGGTATGAAAGAGTCAGTATTCACACTGTGGTATAAAAGAAACTATCCTCGACCTTATCCTATAGTGTTGTGACGACTTCCTGGTAAAAGTGGGTGTGGATTTAAACAAATAGGATAAACATTCCAGCAGTGCTTGTTTTACCTACACTACAACTAGCACAGGGCTATTAAATACTCTTATCATGTTTCCACCTTCCATCAGAAGATCTTCAGTCACTTTAAGGACATTGGCTATGTCATCAATTATTTTTTTACTCCTAAAATTTGTTTTTATATACACATACAGTTTCTTGGGTGCTCAAAATGAGCTTTTAGTGGTGACTGTACTAAGAAATATGATTGGTCCACATGAAACTATAGGAAAGAGTCTATGTTACCTTATATAACAGATTTTTTTCTGTAATTTTTTTTACCCATTTTACTTAAAAAAATTATTTAAAGGTGAGTAAATTAAACCACACTGTTAAAAAAAAGCTACAAGTATTTTTTAAAAGGTCCTTGCAGAAGGCCATATCTATATGTGGGAAAAACCCTGCAAATGTTTGGATATTGTAGTGTGACCTTTATCTTATCATCTATTTTTTTTTATATTTACATAAAGGCCACCGGCTTATACAAAAACAACACAAGACCTGGGGCATGTTTTGCAGTTCTTTTTAAATAAAATAATCTTTTTTCCCACAGTTAATTAAAAGCACAGGTGATCATGGACCCAAACATCAGCACACTCAGGCAGAAACTGGCTGACGCCGGCCAGTCTCACCTCCTGCAGTTCTGGAATGAGCTGAGCCCTGAAGAGCAGGCCGAGTTGACCCAAGAACTGGAGGGTATGGACTTTCAGGAGATCAACGGATTCTTCAAGAATGCCATGCAGACATCTAACAGCAGCAAACAAGGGAAGATGGACTGCCGCATGGAGCCCGTGCCCAGGGAGGTGCTGGGAAGTGTGACGAGAGACAGGGAGAGCGTCAAAGACTGGGAGCTGACAGGTGAAGTATATTCTCACCTATTTACTGCTTTTGACCTTTAAACTGTACTTACTCGGTATGCTGAGTGTTTTAAGGAAACATAAAGCATTAGAATTGGGAGTATTTTATTTTAATGAGAATATGTAAGCTATTATCACTTGTTAAACAAGATTCGCCTAGTTACTGCAAGCACGTTTAACACAATGAAATCTTGACAGTGATGACCTGCAGGTAAGAGAGGAAAGCTTAACCGGTATCAGACTGGGAAGCTTAAGTGGATTAAAACATCACATGGGTAACCCAGCTGGATGAATAGTTGTTCTCATGGCAATATTTTTAAGTATCCACATCCAGATGTTAGCTCACAGAAAAACAGCCCATTAGATCAAAACTTTTGCAAAAGCTTATTACAAAGTTCCAGTCATGCTGCGTCAGAAGCTCCATGTTTATCCATTGTGCGTTTCTGTGCAAGGGTTGACATTTGAGTAAGTTGCTGGAATTATTCATTATGTTTTGCGCAATCCCTCATGCTTCATTCTTCCCGGGGCTGTATGACTATCTCGGTGGGCAGCAGAAACATCTGGTGTTGATTTGTGCTTGACGTAACTGGAGTTCCCTCTTGACCCTCAATCATGAGCTCATTGTGATCTGTTGGGACAAAATCTGTGTTGCTGGGTGTGGGGCATGTGTCAAAGTTTATGGATTAACCCACTACATAAAACTTGCTTCCTGGCACCAACCAGTAGGAAGAGAGTTTCGTATCGTGTCACGTTGCTGCAGTTTATGTAAGACAAACTGGAACCATTATAAACTATTGGTACATTGAACCATAGTAAAATCTTGAGTGGGGTTGTAAGATTTTAGCTCGTATAATGTGTCACGTCCACAAGTACTCCAGAACCAGTCATAAAATGTTGCTAAACTGTTTGGATTAATGTTATCAGAACTGTTTTGTTAAGTTTATTATTATTCATCTACTAACCAGGCAATAAGAGGTCTGCAGAGATTAGATACTGTGCATTGTGTGCTATCATATCAGTGTACAACACTAAATGCATGGCCCTGTTTTAAATAAACTACAGGACACATTTCTGCTACTATTTATGACCGTTGTGCTGTGTTGCCCTTTAGGTCTTCAGTGCATCTCTAAGAATAAAGTGGCAGTCTTACTGCTGGCAGGAGGCCAAGGAACCAGGCTGGGGGTCTCGTACCCCAAAGGCATGTACGACATTGGGCTGCCGTCCCACAAAACCCTCTTTCAGATCCAGGCTGAGCGCATCTTGAAGCTGCAACAGCTGGTTGAGCAGTCGCACAAAACCAAGTGCTGTATCCCCTGGTGAGACACGAGGTTTCCATGACTAAGGCATTTTAGTCGACTAAATCTACAGCTTGATTTGAGGAAAAATAAACAAGCTCGAGCAACCAAATAGTGCTATCCTATTTGTAAAGTGAACTTCAGCTGTTTGTCCCAATTATGTTAGCATGATGATTAACTGGGTCAAGTCACTGTGTGAATCAAAGGAAACTCAGTCAAGGAAGCTGTGTTGCTGGAAAAGCTTTAAGTCCCTGCAGGGGAGATCCAGCAGTTTATAGTTTAAAAATATGAATGATCGAGATAAAAAAGCAGGAAATAGAGTTGTGCGTGTCAGATTTAACGTAGTTGAAGGATATGTTAGAAACATCTTCATCAAGTTGTTACTTTTTATTGTCTGCTATAAACTTAAGTATTATACTGTTGGTTCAAGCTAACATCACCTTTGCTGTTAAGTTTTTGTAAGAGATGATGGAGATGTTTTCTGCAGCACTGCACAATTGTTAAATTGTTTAAAATGCATAAGTGCTGCGTTCTTTCCGTGTTGCCTTCAGGTACATCATGACGAGCGGCAGGACAATGAAATCCACAAAGGATTTTTTCTCCAAACATAACTACTTTGGTTTGGACAAGAACAGCGTGGTCTTCTTTCAGCAGGGCATGCTGCCGGCCATGGACTACAACTGCAAGATCATCCTGGAGAGCAAAGGAAAGCCCTCCATGGCTCCGGGTACGTCCACACATATACAGAAGTGTATGTATGCTTCATTCACAGTGTTGCTCAGTGTGTGATAAATGTGTCTGTGTTTGTGTTCTAGACGGTAATGGGGGTCTTTACAGAGCTCTCGGGAACCAGGGTATCCTGGATGACATGGAGAGGAGGGGGATTGAGTCCATCCATGTTTATTGTGTTGATAACATTTTGGTCAAAGTGGCTGACCCTGCCTTTGTTGGTTTCTGTGTGCAGAAGGGAGCGGACTGTGGAGCTAAGGTTGGTAATACCACCTATTTTTTTCCTTTTTTCTTCTTCTTCTTTCAGCTGCCCGCTCTAGGGGTCGCCACAGCAGCTCATCTGCCTCCATCTTTGGTGAATTTCTTGTGGTAGCACCTTCCAAAGTTACTGACAAGGGCGGTAATTCCAAACTTTGGGTTCAACAAAGGTGTGGTGTGGTGCTGATGCCATCATTTGGGGAGTGACACTAATATTTTTTCTGTGGGAATGTGTGGACCTGGGTCTAGACTGGACATGAGTAGTACTTATCCCCTTGAAGCCGAGTAAGTCATATTTGATACACGAGTTTTTTTTAGTTTTTGAGACTTTACCCCCCCAAAACCAAAACAACTGACTTCTTTTTGCATTTATGTTAATCAGTACCCAAGTCAGACCACATAAAAAGGCACGACAAAACAAAAGATAAAGAACCGAGGAAGCAGTAAACATATTTTATTCCCCTCCTAAAGTTGCCTGAACACTGATAAGTCACCTTGAAGCACTATAAAAGTAACACTGAATTGAATTCATAAATCTAAAGTTGACCTTTATCAGACCTTATAGTATCAGTGATTGCAAGGAGGCGTGCACACAAAGATTAAAAGTCATTAAATAGGAATGGCACATACAGATGAGTCATGCAAATACTAAAGCATGTATTTGAGTTAGGTAATATGTATGCCAATAGTCGAGTCATATTTGTAGTATTTTATCCAGTCTGAGCAGTTAGTCTCGTTCTTCTTGAGCAACCATTTATCATGTATGACAGTTTCATACATGATTAAAAAAAAAGTAAATGAAAGAAATCTGCCCACATGACCCTGTGGGCTTAAATTGTAAGAAACAAATGTGTAAAATTACCAAAAAGGTTTTGGTAGCTCATTGTGTAGACTTTTCTTTTTTATGAATCAAAAAGTTTCTGTTAATTCACAGAAACCTCTTTTTTATACAGTGGACCTGCTGTAAAAAACAGAAACCTATATAGTACAAAGTGAAACAGAGGAAATTTGCTGTCACTTAATCATGTGTTACCCTGTGAGCAGGCACTGAGGAGGTCTTCATCAGCAGGAAAAACTGAAGACTTGTGAAAATATGCTCCCAAATCCAAACTTTATGCCCGTCTTCACAGCTGCCCAGGGGTCTAATTGGAGTCTTAGCCAGGCCGATTCTGGCCCTTGGACCTTATGTTTGAAAACCCTGTTCTAGAAGGTCCGAAGGGTGACAAGTGTGGGATGTCATATATCGAAAGGTGGGGTCAGTTTAACTTGGCAGGTTCCAGATAGCTGCACCTTCCACAACTTACCACTGGGTGGAGTTGTAATCCACTTCTGCAATCTTCTTTTGCACTACACTTAGCTTTCTAGGAAATTTAGGAATGAGCCCAGAATCTTCTTTTGCCTACTATTATGGTTTAGTTGATAGTGTGATGTGAAAATGCCACTTTTCCAACATATTTTGGAGCCTTCTTGTCCTGTGAAGTGTTAGTGATAACCACTGTTCCACTGTGCCACAAGTGTAAGTAATTAATTAGTAATGCGATTTACTATAAAAAGATAATCCCAAAGAAGCTTAATGTTGCAGAACTAAAGACATAAAGGAGTTCTGATTTATAAAATAATATTTTCACGTATAGACTCGCAAAAGAATTTGAGCAGAATCTAGTTTGTGGTGATGTGAAAATTCAGTACTCACTGGCCAAGATCTGTTGCTGAGGAGGCTATGTTCGAGATAAAAAGTTTTACATTTATTCTTCACCATTATTCATTCTGTGAAGATCCTGCTGACCTTGGTGCAGAGATAGTTAGAGGGACATTTTTCTAAAATAACACCTACTGACGAGCTAAGCGATAAGAGTCCAGTACACCAGAAAGAGTGTAACCATCAGGAGACCTCTGTTTTTAGCTTTAACAGTAAAATATGACTGATGTATGTGTGACTAAGCTTTGCTGGCAGATCTTACTAATTAATTTCTAAACAAACCACATACTACTTCAAATACATCAAAGTATGAAGTCAAGATTTTACTTTTTTAACTGTTTTTGCACAAATTACGTGCTTCAGTGTGTGTTGGATAGCTGAAAAGTGCCTGAAGGATCCTGCTACTTTTTGATTTCCTCTAAGAAGTAGAAACACTATGTATATTTTCCAGCTAACATAGAGCAGAGTGAACTAATTATTGTAATAAGATCACCCAGACCCTGCTTCTGTTTGAAATTATGAGATGTGGGGTGGAGCAGCGATGGAAGAATCAGATCAGAGCGGGGTACCACCCTCTCATCGTAAATTACTAAGCTCTGCTAACAGTTCATGTGGCTTCACCAACCCCCCCTGCCAAACCCCTACCAGTTTACCATCCCCCCGTCAGGACCCTGTCATTAGTAACCGACAGATAGGAAGGGGGGAAGGATTTTTCATTCAGTGCAGACTCGTAACTTACTGGTTGTAAAATGGAGTGCACCGATTGCTTCATAGCACTTTTATTTACTATTTTATTTCAGTTTTAGACTATTTCTGACTGTAAATAATTTATAGATAATTTGACTCATAAAGAGACAACAGTGAAAATATTTTGTAGTTTTTATATGGAAAACTAAATTTAGCACAATTAAAGTGTACCGATCTGGGGATTTTATTGTATAAATAGTTAAAGTAGAGAGTTATTAGCATTTTACAGTTGCTTATTTTTATTCTTTGACTTAACTAGAGTAGCTTTGCATGATTCATGTTAAAATAATCCTTTTTTAAATATCATAACTTTTTTTGATACAGTTGATCGGTTCATCCTCTGTCTGAAACAAGCTTTTTTAGTTCCCTTCCTCCTCGCTTTAAACCAAAAATGTATGATTGGCTGTCTCTTGTGGACAAAATATTTGAACAGAACAATTGTGTGTGTCTGAGGTGACCATATTATGTTTGGGATATCTGCTTTTATCAATATCAAACAAAACCAAGAGTAGAAAAAATTGACTGAAGCTGAGCATTCAGAGCAGTCTGAAGCCTGAGCTTTGGAGTTACAGCAATTACTTGGACATGTGCTGAACTTTTGATTTGAATCTTTGCTTATTTTTGATGTGAGCATCCAGCAGTAACAGTTACATATGGGACAGTAAAAGGAAAAGCACAGTCCACTTTAAGTTGACTTTGTAGTAATCTGAGGTTTTCAGTAAGGTCATTTTGTGACATTGTTTCCCAGGTGGTGGAGAAAACAAACCCGACAGAAGCAGTAGGCGTTGTCTGCAAGGTGGATGGTCGTTACCAGGTGGTGGAGTACAGCGAGATCACCCTGGCAACTGCTGAGAAGCGGAGCGCCGATGGTCGTCTGATGTTCAACGCAGCAAACGTGGCCAATCATTTCTTCAGCTTCTCCTTCCTCAAAGACATAGTGCAGTAAGGCAAAGCTATAAACACAGTTATCATTACGTTTCAGATTCTTTCAGCTTTACATCATCGTAATGAGACATTTTTTCCCCGTTTTCACATTAGGAAATACGAGCCCCAGCTGCAGCACCACGTGGCCCAGAAGAAGATCCCATATGTGGATGCTCAGGGTCAACTAATCAAACCAGAGAAACCAAACGGCATCAAAATGGAAAAGTTTGTCTTTGACATTTTCCAGTTTGCCAAGTGAGTGACGGTGCATTTTTTTCATATATGGCATAGAAAATATCAATGTGCGTGTGCATGCCAGTACCAGTTAGCTAAATCTTGCCTTATACTAACCCCACCTCCTTTTGAGAGGTGACCAGTTTGCATATATTTGGGGCCCTGGTTCTACTGGTCCTTGATTTTTTTCTTCCGTGCAAGGACTGTCTTTTTTTTTCCAGCCCTAATTTCTGCCCTCCAGTTGTGCCATTTCTGCAAGGTCTGGTCCATCAGACTAAGCTTGCCAAATTCTCCACAGGGGGATGGAAGTTTATGAGCGGTTCCACATCCTTTAGTGTTACATGACATCAGCTCTGAGTCACGTCACTACTAATAGAACTTTATATTTAATGAAAGTATTCCTGTAACAGTTAACTGATGGAAAATCAAGGACACCATATCAAGCTTACTTCAAAGTTTTTGAAGATGTATTTTTAAAGTAAAGAAAAATCTATTTTTGATGCTGCTGAGGACATGGATTTGACTCAAGTCTTCAGTTTTTAATGTGGCCTGCTCTGTTGTCTTATGACCTGTCTTAGAGCCATTTGGTCCATAAAAATAAACAAAACTTAACTGATTTCAGTCCTCTGCAGAAGCATTTTTATGTGTTCCTCTGGTCTATCTTTAGTGTGGCTGCTATTTTTATATCGCTCCATGGAAGTCACGCACAATCTGAAAGCACAGTGAAACCACTCCAAGCATAGAAAGAAAAATGACATTTTTGTTTTTATATGTTGCGGTTTAATTTCCTGTTGAGTAACTAATTAACCTGCTAATTTTTCAATCCCTGGCAGCTGCTCGGTTGTGATGCAGGTCTTCGGTTTGCCTGTGTGCTGATGGGATGCTCTGTGTTTGTAACAGGACGTTTGTTGTGTATGAGGTGCTCCGAGAGGACGAGTTCTCCCCGCTGAAGAACGCAGACACTCAGGACGGAAAGGACACACCCACCACAGCCCGACACGCCCTGATGTCCCTCCACCACCGCTGGGTGCTCAACGCTGGGGGACATTTCATTGACGAGAACGGCAGACGTGTACCCGCCATACCCAGGTGACCACAGCATGTCATGTCACTTTACAAAAAACATACATAATAATGAGATCTTTGTGGTTATTCCCTTCTCCTCGACACTTTCCACACGGTGGACAAACTGTATGCACTGACCTTTTTGTTTGTGTACAGACTGTATGCGCTGGACTTTTTGTTTGTTTTGTAGACATCGTATTCTTTTAGCTTCACACTCTCACTCCCCCTTCTCTCATGCTTGGTCTTGCTCCTGTGTGTCCCGTGCAATGTTTCCAGAGACGGAGCAGCAGGCAGTGTCACAGATGATGGCAAGAGAAAGTAATTATCCCTCTGCAGTACTGAGTGCATGGTGATGGGGTTTTGGCTTTCTTACCCTCTCGCTCAGACGTGTTAACACCGTGTAATATTACTTCTGATCCTTGACATCCCTTTCCTTCATTTCCACTGAGAGGAAAAGAGTCTGTAGAGGCCCTGCCAGTCGGCGGCCTTCTTTCAGTCTTTTTACGGTCAGTCGGGATGCAGGAAATGTCATCGAGGATCAGTGAAGTCACCTGAAAACATGGTCTTCTTCCGCACCTTGGTTAAATGATCCACTATCATGTCAACCTGTGATATATTGCATGCTGGGTAAAGGGAGACAGTTACTAGACTGCAGATGAGCACACACCTGTTGGTTTCTGTACCAAATAGTTATGTGGTCAGCTTCATCGCTTGCTATTTTGCCTTTAAGTTTAAATCCACCCGCTTGTTTTTCCAGACAGAATTAAATGAGCATGTGCTTCACAAACTCTTTCGGCACCACGAATGTTTCCAACACTCTTAAAGGGCGTGCTTCTTTCTCAGTCATTCAGCTTTTCCATCAGGCAGCTGCTCAGCAAAACACCTGAAACACCTGATGTCTGATTAGTGATTTTTTTTCTCTGTAATCATCATCTAGAAATTAACACGTTGAGTGACGGCAGTCTCGCACAACGTTCCTTTCATTCGTCTGTTTTCTTCTAGCGGACTTCTATCACAAGTCAAAGGACTAATCACTTGTTGCGATGAAGCGCTGATTCTCTTTGTCCTCTAATCACAAGCCGCAGTAGAAGAACAGCTGTGTCAAGGAGTCCTAGCAGCTGTCTTTTCAGCTACAATTGCTTCTCTTCTTCCACGAGACCGTCACTCATTCGCTTTCTGTTTTTCTCCTGTGATCCTCTCTGAATTTGTCTTTCCACCGCAGCCTGAAGGATGGAACGGACCTGCCGATCAAATGCGAGATCTCCCCACTGGTGTCGTACGGGGGAGAGGTAAGAACACGTTGTACTAAATAAAACTCCAGATGTTATTCTTATCCATGAATACTCAGTAAAATACTAACATTGTCCTGATGGTGTCTGTACTTCAAGGGTCTTGAGGAGCTGGTGAAGGGAAAAGAGTTTCAACCAACTCTGACGATCGATAAGGAGGGAGTCCACCAGCTGGTGAAGAATGGGGTGTAATGACTGAACGGGAGAATGCGGGGAAGGAAACGGCGCAACTTCCCTTTATCTCTCATTGTATGGGAAGAGAAACTGTGATGTCATCGCTGTGCAATAACAAATATCACACACATGTGTTCAAGAAAGAAGCTGTCCTGTCCAAAATGAATGAATGAACAACATGAAGTTTACTTTTTAGCACCAGGCTTTCCTTTGCTTTGTAACTCGTTTTGCTTTTCTTCTTCTTCTTCTTCTTTTTTTTCCTTGAAGACTTGAACACAGCAAGAATTGAAGTATGAAAATCCTGTCATACTGACAGGTTGAAGCTGTCTGCAGGCGCATCTATTTATTTTGCTTATGAGACTTATTTTTATATGTACTGATAGATTATCTATTGGTGGAAATGGCCATCTACTTGTTTTACCTGGTGATTTTTTTATGCAACAGCTGATTCAGACGAAATGATCACACAGATGTTTCCTACAATCAGATACGGTACATGGTCAGGATGTGGGGGGTATTTATAATAATTGCTTCTTCTCTGCTTGTAATCAGTGAAGATTAGATGTTATTCAGCTTTAAGAGACGCTATGGCTCATCTTTATTAAATACATTTTCCTACTTGGAAAGCAATGTCTTTGTGTCTGTTTAATTATTCAAATGGTGTTAACGTGTTTTTTTTGTCATATCTTTGCTCGCCGGTGTCTGCGAGGTGTGTTTTTTGCATTATAGCTCTTTGGTGTTGTGAATCACCATTTCCAGTAGATGGTTTATGTTCAAGATGGCTCCGAGGACGCAACGCTGCTGCAGCTATTCAGGGCATTTTTCTTTGTGGCTCCTTTCTGACTCACTTTCTTTCTCTCCCGCTCCATAACGGTGCTGTTAAGACTAAAGAAGGTCTCTTATAACGTCTATGGAAAGACAGCCTGACCTGTAGCTAAGCTGAAAAACTCTTTAATGGCATTTTAATCAGTACATTAATTCTTTAACATATTTCATACACTTTACCTGTTCTACTGAGAGTCCATATTCAGCAGATAACAGATATGTGACGTTGTTACTGGGCACAACATGCTCATGATGATAGTATTTACAAGTGTTCAAAGTTTGCTCAAAAAAATCAAATTTTAACTATGAATATTAGTATTCACAGTCAAACTTAGAAGTTTTAAAAACTCATGAATGAACCATTAATGGTTATTAAAATGAAACAATAAAAATAAATAATACTTAAAAAATTATTTATTTAATATATATATTTAAAACGGATAAAAAGATGCAAGGCAGAGCTGGAGGTGAGGAGCCGAAGATTTGTTCCTTGTTCCGACACATCTGAATTAAATGAATGGCTTGTTACAAAGCCTTTGCCAAACTTCATGGCATGCTGAAGAGGTAACCCAACCATCTGATTCAGCTGTGTTGGAGTAGGGATGCATCTAAAAGCTGCTGGACAGTAGCTCTCAAGGACTGGAGTTGGACACCCCTGATGTAAAGCTTTCATTAGGAGTGACCAGGATGGACAAGATTAGAAGTAGAGGGACAGCTCAGGTTGAGCGGTTTGGAGGTAAGACTGAGATGGTTTGGACATGTGCAGAGGACGGATAGTGGATATACTGAACAAAGGATGTTGAAGTTGGAGCTGCCTGGCAAATGGAAGACAGAGTGTGTTCATGATATAATGAAGGAGGAGATGCAGAGTGTTGGTGTGGCAGAAGAGTGTTAGTGATAGTGTGAAATGGGGGCAGATGATCTCCTGTGGGGACCCCTAAAGGAAGTAGCTGAAAGAAGAAAAAGAAGTGACTTAAACAGAACGTTTTAGGGTTAACTTGTCGAAGGCCTATTTGCTGGCATATCAGACTGTAAAAGTCATGAGCCAAAGACCAAAGCCTCCTTTATCCTCTAATAACTGACTCCAATACTTACAATAATTTACAAAAGAATTTAATGTTCTCTTCCTAATGACTTAAAATAAGAGACTGAGTACATAAACTCACGAGTGAGGTGTTTAATGAGGGCACCATCTGATATCCCCATGTTGGTGTTGTTCCTGGATCATCAAAGCTAATGTTTGTCCAGGTTTAACACTGCAACGATATCCTAGCTATAGCCCCGTAACCCTAACCTAGATCACATGTTAGAGTGAGTGGACATGGGCAACGTTTTTTTTCCCACATCGCAAAACTATGACACCATAACACTGTGATTGGTCACTTGTGATACTGAACCTAGGTCAAAATGAATTATGAGGATTCAGAAACAACACTAACACAGGGATATCAGATACACCTTTACACAACTGGAAATCTCTTTGTAACTACAGTCGTTGCCCCAGCAGGCCATCGGAAAGAACTGGAAAGCTTTAAGAGACTTGACAAATGCCTAAACAGAATATTAAACTGGGGAATACAGAGTAGGACAGTGGGAGCTGTGGTAAAACACTTGCAAAAGCAGCAGAAAAAACATCTCCAAGCAAGTAAAAAGTAAAATCCTAGGGTTCCAATAAATTTCCACTGGCCATTGGTGTCACTTCCCTGCAGGTCAATATGGCTTCCTCATCAGCAAAGCCAGCAACTTTGCATGTAACTAAGTAAGAAAAGCTCTTAGTCACCATGTCTAACAGATGAAAACTTCATTGTTTTTATAGAGATCAGGTCATAGAGTTCAGACCACATCAGCAGCAAAACGCACAGAGTACAACGTAATAAGAAGAAGACCTCTCTCTGACACCTGACTCACACTTTTCATGGATCTGGTTCGACTATTGAGGTTGTGACAAACTGCTGCGTTAGTGCCACTGAGTTCAATAAAAGAGTAGCTTCTTTTGCAGTTTTTAAACCTAAAGTAAGCTTGTTTTTAAGGTTAGTGATGAAACAATAAGTTATATGAATTTGACATAAAGCAAGTGACAGCGACACCACCGCAAATACTCCCTTCAGTTATGGCTGCTTCTATGCTTCGTCCTGTAGCTGTCAAAAGAAAGGTTCCTTTCAGGAGGAAGAAAGCTTTTTGATTGAGCTTTGGATTTTTTGTGTGTGTCTTTAATTGAAACCTTATGTGTGGCATGTGGAATTCTGGGACGTTGGCAAACTCCCAGGAATCCACAGAATGTGATTTTTTTCCTGCCTCCCTCCCTCTCTCGCTCTCTTTCTCTCTTACTCTGTTTCTCTTCTCTCCCTCTTTTTTTCCCCCCTATTTGCAGGGGTGTCTTACATCAGCCCAGTGAGTCCTGGTGAAGGCAACTGACGGACAGAGAGTGAGCGAGCAACAGAGAGCAAGGTTTGGAGGGTTACATCCAGCCGCCTGCGTCTCACTGGAATAATCTAAAACCATCAGTGAACAAATGGTTTGAAATGAAAATAAAACCTTCTTAGAAGTAAGTCACTCATTTCTTTTACTTGAAAAAAACAACAACTTTTTATTCTCTATGTTAGGACTGTTAAGACTGATCAGCTTTCTTGGCTCTCTCCTTGAATTATTTCCTCTTGGGAGGCCCGTTTGCACACGCGATCCAGACTTCTGTGTACTTTTGTGACTGAAGCAGCTTCTGTTTGCATGGCAGACGAGAAGAGTGGACAGCAGAACAGAGCGATGCGGTGCCGCATTCAGACTCCTGTCTGCTCTGCAGTGGATGCAGCTGTTTTCAACAGAAGCTATTACTTACCGTTTGGCTTTGCTGCGGTTGACTTCAAATGTGATTGAGGCCAATTCCTTCTTTTCACTCCTAAAAATCTTTTTATTTCTAATGGAAATTAAAATTGAAGGAAGGAATATAATGCAAACTTCTCTTTGCAGGCTAAGATCTTCCGATGTGGAGTATTTTTTATTCTCTATGTGCTTACTGTAACTTTAAGACAACACACATGTCTACTGTTGACTGGCTTAAATATAATTCTGGAGTTTGTTGCGGTATTGACTTCATCATACAAACCCCTCTCTTCTGTGCGGAATGACTGTGCGTATTATTTTTACGGGCATAGCTAATGAAAAAATGATGTGACTTCTTTTCTGCTGCCGTGCATCAAGCTCACACATATTTTGTGTGTTTTTTTGTGGCCTGGAAGTTTTGGAAAACTAAAACAACTGACTCATTTCATGCTGCTTAGATCCTCTCTGTGGTCACCTGGTGAAATGTTGAAATTTGAAGTTGCAGCTTTCTAAAAAAAACGCCTTTGTGTCACTGAGGTGATGTGTGTACTTCGGTGTAGGTGTTACGTAGGTGGTATGTAGGTATCATCCTGCGGTATGTGGGTAATAGATGTTCACACAGAGGTCGCTTTTGTGCTTTGCCGAAGAGCGCAGGATATGGACTATGAGCTCAGAGCTTTGACATTTGAACCACAGTGCCCAGCTGAGGTGAACAGTCATGAGAGGTGGCTCTGATCAATGGAATAATTGTTAGAGGAAGGTCACGCTGATACTCAGGTATGCGTATGTAGTCTGGGTCTAATATGGGGATGGATTTCTTTTCTGGACAAGCACTTTCATTCCAGTAATGCAAAAACCTGATGCTGACCCCAGTGGCTTCCTAATATCTGAAGTGATTTGACAAAAAAATGCATTATTTTATTAGAGCTGATTGCTGAGACACTGTTGATGGCACAAGGCTGTGACTTCTGTGCAGGACTGTAATTGCTTATGCTATCGCTGCTATTAGATCAGACACTTTCTCTGCGAGGACCAAATAAGTAATAGAGTAGGAACAGACAAAAGAAAGCAATAAGTCCGATTTCATAACATCACCGCAAATTAAGTCCAGGAATGTACTGATTACAACAAACTGTGGATTTATTGCAGTGTAAGACTATATGGGTGTGGCTTTTTCCTTTAAGCTCTCTTTGTTGTGTCCCTGCTTGGCGTGTTATTGTGTTAATAGGAAACCATCTTTATCATAATAATTGAGTTCTTTGCCAAAGCAGAATTAAAAGAAGTTATTTCCTATTACGTTGAAATATATGAAACACTTGTGGTTGATGCAAGAGGGGAGTGGACCCATATATTTTACTTGCTCAGACTGTTGGTTTAAGCACATGCCATCACTCTGTTCTCCATATATGTAAGTATCTGATGAGCAGCTGTGTGCAGATGCATATAGGCGCACACCCAGATAGAGAGAATAAAAGAAGCAACAGGAGGAATTATGCATTTCTCCTGCACGCCCTTTCAATTAGCAACCCTTCTGTCTCGAGCTTTGACGCTGACTGACATCCTCACATACAGACCCAAATCACACACCACAGCAAAGGTTGTAATTTCAACCCTACTTTCAAAACACTGCACTAGAGGCACCCGGTGCTTACTTAGCTTAGCAGTAACCCGACACTGACCTTGTTTGATTGGAAGTGTTTTCAAATCAATGCCTCTGGCAGGAGAAAACCAGCTGTGCGCTCGTTAGCTGAGGTGCATGCTGTAATTTGGCATAAATAGATCCATTTCAGGGAATGTCATGGCTAAAATACTGCGCTGTTGACTTTGTAATCCCACATGTGCTTGAACTTCGACCCTGCCCAAACCACCACCCATATCATCACCTTTCTTTTGAGGGGCATTACGCAACGTGTAACCCAGAGAAGTCTACCTTTGTCCTTCTTATTTCTGAGTATGTCAATTTTGGTGTTTCACTGAAAACTATATGTTGATTTGTCTTCAGTCATGGAAAACATATATTTAATTTCCGTTGTAGAATAATTATTAAGCTCGCTGCTTTTGTCCAGAGAGAGCTTATTCTCGATGTGTATCATGAAAGCTAGGTAATTATAAAGGAGCCAAGCTAGAGGTGCTCATTAACACAAAGCAGTCAGAAATCCTCCTCTCTCTGTTTGCACGTGTCCTCAGCTGTCCTCCTTCTCCTGTTTACATGTGGAAGTCTTTTCTTGTTTGTTTGTTTGTCTGATGCTCATCATCCATCTCTTCACCTCAGTTCTCTCATGCCTTCCCTAATTACAGAGTGTCAGGGACACTCTGAGGCAATATCTCAACATGAGAAAAACCTCATGACTCGCTGCAGCCTGCTGCTGCTGGGTACAAATGACAGTCTTGGCTTTGAATGAGTTGTCACTGCTGAGTTGTCACTGCATGGACAACGCTGGCCTTTTTTTCTGGAACCACTGCTATCTGCTCTGCTGTGTCGACTCGTTTTTATTTGATCCTGTTACAAAAATACAAAAGAATTTATTGAAATCATTCTGTTTTAATTAGTGACCTTTTGGACAAGAATGCGCTTTCAGTTTGAAAGTGGGTGGCAGTGAATGTATTTTTTTTTTTATATATTATTCACTTCAGTGGCAGTCACTGATATTTGTGAGTCAGTGTGCTGTTTAAATTTAAGACAGCCCCAACTGCCACAGTCAAATGGCTTCAATGCACAAGTGCTCTTGAGCTGGGCGCCGTGTGGCGGATAGAGCTCTGCTTTAACGGGGGAGATGGAAATTGGCGTGAGATGCTGTTTTTCCAATCTGACAGTGTAGCTGTAAAGTTCAGGGCCTGCATATTCAATCAAACTGGATCTCCACTCATAGATTTTGGGCTACTCTCCTTACATAACAAACACAGCCTGTAGCTGCACAATATTCACAATGAACAGTTTGTGCCTTTGTCGAAATATTTTGGTGGATTTTGCAGGTAAAACTCTGTGCCCGGTCAGCCTGAGGGTGCTAAAAATGACGCTTCAGTCTCTCCTGCAGGTTCTCACATTCTTTCTCCATTTTTACAGCCTTTTTTTTTACAAGCACCTGTACACTGGCTTGAACAGTTCGTGTCCTCAGGCAAGTTTCAGTCCCCAGTGGCACCATCGCTGGCGTACTCCAACAGGTGTGCTCCTGGCTGAATGCGTTGTACACAGTTATGCTGTAAAAGAAAAACCCCTTTGCTTTATTACATAGTGTATTGGTGGGACAACCGCCTTACGCAGCCTTTAAGCCATCATGTCAGCAAGCAGTACGAAGACAGAATCCAGACAGTTTTTCTGTGTAGATTTTCAATCATCTGAATAACGGTAATGGACCGAAAAGAGATCTGGTTGCCTTATGCTTTGAACCACTTACTCCAGCTCTGTGGAGTTTCACTACTGGGCTTTTTTTAAATAGAGAAATTTCTGCGAAGCTTAAAACAAAGTGAAATATGACAGTATGTCACAAAGCTGCGTGTGATATGGTGTTTCTTCTACAGCGCTTTGTGACTGCTGTTCCAGGATAACAATAAATAAATAAAGCAGCTTTGTGACTCAGTAATAAAGAAAAAACAAAAAAGATGCCTCGACACAAGATGTGACACATAATATTTCCCCTGCACAGCTTTTTAAAGGAAATAAACAACACGAAGGCAACAAAAGACAGACTGTTTATGTGAAAAGATCCGGCAGAGGTTGTCTCCAACCAGTGAAGCAGTGAAGGACCTTTGCTTTTCAGCTTTGGGTTTCACGTTACTGTAAAACTATTGCTTAGGAAGCGGAATCTTGTATTCATCCACAGTGTCGCAGAGCAGCATTTAAAGTCTGCCGTGTCACGTTTGCATACGTGGTGTAAGATATCCCACATTTAAGCATGTAACTAAGGACTTCTCCCCACATGTCACAACATTTTATGTGGACAATAGAGGATTGTTTTCCGTGGCTGTTTTTCCTTTCCAGTCACAATAATTTAATTGTGTGTGTGTGTGTGTGTGTGTGTGTGGGCCTTCTTCCATGCATGTCCCTGCTCCTCATTCTAAGATTTTACGGCTGTGTGTTTACATGGCTCCACCTGGGTCTGGTTGTGAAATACAATTCGGATTCCATACTTTTCCATAAAAATAAAATATCTGTGATTCTATATTACAGCCTTAAGGGAGAAACAAGAGGATATAATAGAAAGCACATGTGGATGGTTATGGTGCATAGCATACGGGTGCACTGAATAGCAATCAGACCTGTGCACATAAACACACTCACACTAGTACATGTGTTCTATGCAGGGCGTGGCTCTCGGTGCAAAAGTGCTTCTTATTATCTTATTACCAATTTGGTACTCATGCTCATAATTTTTCTACCACGTGTCCTGGCATTAACACAGAAAACAAAAATGAGGGGAAAATAATAGATAAGAAAAATAATGGTTGACTTTTAAGCATTTTCTTATTTTCTGCCTTATGTATTTACTCATATTAAATCTGACCAAAGTTAATAATAGATAATGAGATCAGCATGTGTGTAAGTAATCCTTATGAGCCCAAATCTTGGGCTTCAGACTTCAGTCTACTATTGATACCAGTTGATACCATTTGAACAATAGAAGTGCTTTAAAGACAGGCTCCATTACATTCCAGGTCTCCAACAAAACCCAGTTTAAAAATACAAGCTAGCTAATAGATGTGTTTTATTGTTTTATTCATAAGATCAAAATGATTTAGTGGCCATTAAAATGTGTTCAGATTTGGCAAACTGATAACGATTCATCTCATAAATCAAGACATGCCACTTTGCCGTATGTTAGTGGGCTTAGTATTAGCATAAGATTACGCTCCATCCTTCCTGCGCTTCTTAAATCAAGAGCCTTTGTGCAGTCAGTCGGGACAAGGGGCGATATCTAGGAAGCAGAGTAAAATATGAGCAAATGGAAAAGCAAGAATTGAGCAGTGACATTATAATGTGTTTACCCTGGAAATTAACCTGTCATGCAGTTATTTTTATTTTCTAAAAGCACTGTAGTTAAATTTCATATTTTAATCAACGTGAAGTCATACAGTTTGACAGAAATTATGGCCTGTGTTTTAGCGTTGTGATTATAAAACAGAAGATATAATTTTCTAAGTGCCTCCCTAGCCTCAGGCCTTTGTGCTTTCCTTCACCCCCTCCTCTTCTGTCTGGCCACTGATACTGGCAGGACAGTTTTTGGTGCCTGGATGGTGAAATTCTCAGTCTTTCTCAACCGTGCCAGCCTCGCCTGGCTGCTTCCTGTCATGCGAGGGATCCTGTAAAACCTCAGATGTTGATGCTGCTGTGTGTTTGTGTTTGTATGTGAGAGAGGCAGGGAGTAGAGCCAGGTAAACCTGTGTGTTGACTTTACAGTTTTTCCCAGGCTGCAGGCCCTGGTGCACCAGTGTTACTCTGTGTGCTTTGCCCGTTACTCCCGAGCAAATTAAATTATTTACACAAACATATAAAGCCTGGGAAAACAAAATAAAATCCCTGTGCATTTTTTTTTCTTTGGCAATGTGAGTGCTCTGCAGGAGGACTTTGCAATCAGTGCATGAGCGCCTGTGAAACTACTAAACCGGTGTGCCTTAATATTTAGGTTGAATAGTTATTCTTCTGAATTTTCCAGACTCATCAGTTTACCTCAAAGGTATTTAAGACGTCCTTCAGGTTAAAAAATGTGTGTGCTGTGCGTGTGTTTCTTTCTGCGGCCTTGTGGGTTTCTGAGTGGAATATCTGTCCTTCACCACTTCCTGAACTAGCCAAGAGAGACCTGATATCGACCCCAGAAACAGAAATTTGAGCAAACAGTTATTCCATTCAGGAACGTTCTGCTCCAGCTAGATAATAAACTTTGCTTGCTGCTGATCACCGCTTGGTTTATAACAACCTGTTTTCAATCAAAGGCTAGAGCCCTATCACAGAGGCTGAAAGTCATTATTTCTAAAACACATAATGTCTGTTCTAATATGCAATAACTCTGAATAGCTTTGGCCATAGATGTTGTCCTGAGTGGGGTCTAGCCTCTAGCATGTAAGATTTTGTGTAAAATGTAAAGTAAAACTCCCAGTGCGCGCAGGAACATTTAAAGCACGTTTTCTATCATATTTGAGTCTTGGTAAGACAGTATGTATAAATAGCTGTTATGCTGGACTGTATTGTAAGTCAAGAGGAAAATAACAATTCATTATTGGTGCTAAAGTATTGCATTTGAATCTGTTTTGAGGACATCCAGCTCTTTTGTGGATTCATTTGGTGTTGGAATAATCGGGGAAAAAATGGTTCCCGGCTGGAAAAAGTTCACCAAAACACCCCCTCAAGTTGGAACGACAACTTTTCCAAGTTCTGCACATGATTTGCCGAGTTCTTGACGTCATAAAAGCACACGCGGAGTATGAAAGGAAATGTTTTGTTGGCTATAGCAGCTTTTGGTCAATCGTGGAAATTCACATATTGCAGACCACTTTTATAGTATCATTTAATCTGTGGTGCTGTATTAGATTGTAACATTACTTGCCATCCATCTACACTGTCTGAGACTAGCTAGAAAGCTTATTATCAATGAATACATAAACAATTCAAGTAAAACTATTTTATTTATTATATGCAAGAAACAGTTTCTCATTGTAGCATCCATGTTATTTCCATTTTCTGACTTACAACACTTGAACACAACGTCAGAAGAATGACCTTCTGACTCTGGAAATTCATCCTCCTGGAGAACATGTGAACGCACAGTTCAGTAGGAATTTACTGCAAGTATCTACTTAGCTTAGCATAGGATAAACACTCAAGACTGGGGAGTCAAATAGCCTTTTTCTGGCCTGCTAGCACCCAATTTTCACACTTATAAAGACATCTATACAAATAGAAAAACAGAACAAGTTAGATTAGATTAAGCTAATATAACCAGTGGCTGACAGCAGCTTTTTGTAAAGAGACACATAGGAGAAAAGCATTTATCGTCTAATCTAAGTCTTTGCAGGAAGGGAAAATAACATGTCTCCCAACATCTCAAAGTATTCTTTTCACCAGGAGGGCTAACTTATTGACCCATGAGGGGCTGAACATGTAAGCTCTCAGCCGACCTGAGGGTGAGGCCCCTCGCGGTCATGATTTCCTGCACGGGGAATATGTATGTAAATTTAACTCTTGATGATGTGGAATTATAACAAGTTTCTTCATAAACAATCAGAGTTTCAAAATGACACTAATAATGACAGATGAGTTTAACCTCAGCTGAAAATCGGGTTCTTGCCTAATATTGTGACTGAAGATAGAGCACTCCATTATGACATTTAGCATATTATGTTTACAGTCCCCTGAAAAGGATAAGCGGAAGCGAATGGATGGATGGATGGATGTTTGCAGTCCTAGGGGAGGCACACAGATGTATTTAAAAGAAGAAATTTCCATGCTTTCTGTTTTTTATATGCTAAATAGTTATGTCTATGGCAGCATATGAAACCAGAAAAAAGGCCATCCTCAGGGACTCTTCATCCCACCGATGGCTAAACATATTTCACTCAGGGAAAAAGGAAACTTTTGGAGTTGGAATACAGTAAATGAGGCCAATTTTCCTTTTGAGCTATTGCCTCGGCATTTATAACTTATAGTCTGGAGATACAGCTCGGTAAGGTGGAACTGATGTGAAACTCACCACTCTGTTATGTATCTTGTCACTCTTGACAATTATAAACTGGTGAAGTCATATATTTGACTTTTTTCCCTAACTTTTGTGGCCTCTTTGGACTATATTTTTACTATAGATTTGTATGCTTTTCCAGAATAACTTGTAACAGGAAAGTTTCCCCGGACACATTGAAATTTGTCATGCCTGCTACTCTAAAGCCTTTTGTTTTGATTGCTTTATACACTTTCTGCTCAGGTTTATTTTTTGTTCTTTTTCTGAAAGCTTTTGGAAGTGTCCGCAGTTTATTTTCAGAAATGTGAACCTTGAGTGGGCCTTGCACCGGTATAGACTTTCCTGAAGGTTAGCTGTCTTAAAAGATAGGCGATCAGAGGTGTAGACTCTCTCATGTCCATGAATTTTAAACGTGAGGCGGCACACAGATACTTTGAAATGCCTAAGTCAGCAATTTAACATGTGCAAAGTGAGAAAGTTATAAGGCAAGAAGGATCAGAAATACAGTACCAGACTACAAACTGTATATCAAAGATGTATGTTCCTTCCAAAAGTGTGAAAGTGTCTTAAACTTACCTTTTTGTGGCCATGTTGAGAAAATACACTGGATTATAGATCTAAGAAAAATGGCCCTAGACCTTCTTAAAAACTTTTTTAACAAGTTTAACACTTCATAATAATAATTTCCTAAGAAAACAGCCCCTAATAGGGTAAAAGGGTATATCCAAAAGCACACCTTTGTTTGTGGAGTCCACCTTGTGTTTGGCAAGGTGCATTATCCCTCAGTTTCCCAGTCAGACCCGTCTCTCAGTCGTCAGTGTGGTTACAACACCAAAATTGCAGCAAATTGGCAAAAATGATCACCCTAACAGTTCATAACAGGATTTCATTAACTAATGGGTGATGTAATGGTGGCTACATCCATCTTTTACATATAACCGATCCCAAAGCGAGGCCTCTGGACATCACTTTAAGAACTACACCATGACAACAACCGTAAAACACGCTCGTTATAATTCATCTTGCTTTCCTTCTTCCTCAGAGCTCCGTTTATGAGTTGACATGTCCTCTATGGAATCATAGCCCTTTTTCATCCAACACCTCTTTTGTGCTTCCATCCTCACCTCGTTTCTCCCCTCCTGTGGCTCTCAGTCTCGCTGTTTACACTGGATTGCATGTTGTGAAAAATGCAGGCCAAATTTGGACCCGGTTTACCTGGGCGCCATCGTCACAGTAGAGAGCAGACTTTACCTCAGACCAGTGATATCCAAACCAAACCCTGCCTGCTAGTGTTGAAGGATTGTTTAATTAGCAGGAAAATGGCAGACATATCGTACCTGGAAGGGGACACTATTTCCATTTTCACCTCAGAGAATTTGAATCCTGTGTGTGCTCCAGCAGGCTGAATAACAAAGGGCCTGGAGGTTGTTCTGCATATGTACAGGTGGGGGTGTCTGTGTATACCCAGCTCTCCTAACTTTTTCCTGTGGTGTCTCTCAGGAGCTATCAGAATAAATTCACCTCTGAAGGGTTTGTGCAGCTGGTCTCCAGTTTCCCCGTCTTTTACTTCACCATTGCTACTTGTGTATTTCATCATGAAATGAGACAGCTAATTTTCTCTTTATGGAAAATGTTAAATATACATAATATGATGAATAATAGTACACTTTAAAATTACTCACCAATTATATTTTAATCATATTACATGGTTTAGTAATAGTTTAATGAGATACTTTCTGTTTTTCTTTATTTTTTTCACATGAAAGTCTGAAATTTTTCTTTGGAAGTGCAAAGGAAAAATCCCTGGAAAGGATACCTTTTGAAACGGAGATAGGATATGAATAAGTTTTTCCTGCCGTGTTCCTGTAAGAGGAGAGCGGAGAGAACTTTCCAGAAATGTGGACCTGTGCTGGGTTCTTAGCACTGTGGACTGATCTGATGTTACTATAACAGGGAATAAAAGCTGTTTTATTAATACAGGTATGGAAAACACACCTGGAAGTTGTGTAGCTGTATTCCGGGGAAGCAAACAACTCTTAAAAAACGGGTTTAATTTTTATAGATTAGACTTTATAGTTACATTTTTTTGCCTTCTAGATTTGAATTTGTCACAACATACGTAGTTTATCCAGGCTGCTGCTGAGCCGAGTCTTTTCACTCAGATTCCCGGTGTTCTTACTACAATTTGAGCTTTCACAGTAGTCTTTATTACCATATTAAGCACTTTCCAAACCTCTGCAATTAAATCTTAAAGTAAATTATGTCGAGATCTGTGGTTGTTCAACACTTTCTAACTTTCTGAAGGTCCGTGAATCGGGAATTAGGATCCGTCTGCTGTAAAAACAGAGCTGGGGTTTTTATAACTGACTAAACAGTTATATGATTATTTGTGATTCATTTTTGTTGTATCACATTTGCAGAGTTAAGATCTAAGGAGTTTTAGGGGAAGTTCAGTTGTATCAAGTGAGTGATAAGGAAATTTATTGCCCAAATTCTCCAGAGCAGCAGAGTCCAAATGTATTTATTTTCAAATTGCAGTTTTGAAGCTGTTACTGATTAAACTTTGGAATATTTATATGAGGAAACCTTAAAAAAAATGATGTTTAAAGCTGAGAAAAAGTTAAAAACTTTAATAAATAATAGGCCATACATTTTCTTCTGCTTATCCATTCAGGGTTGTGGTGGGACTGGAGTCTATCCTTGGTACATCAGGTACTCCTAGGTACACAAATGACTTGCACAGGTACACCCTGTGTCAGTCATTAGTCTTCTGAAAGGTTAACACAGAGATCTAGACAACCATGCATGCTCACATTCACACACAGGGCCAATTTAGAATCATCAGTTTACCTAACATGGATGTTTTTGAAGAAAACCCATGCAGACATGGAGCGAACATGCAAAATTCCAGCATCTTAAAGGGCCTCTCATCCCCATACAACAAACAAATGAAAGCTAGACATTTTACTTTTGGCAAGAGAATAAAAAGCCATTATTATCTAAAACATGTTTTTCTTGGTGTTGTTGTCATTTAAAGACATTTCAGACTCACTTTTTGTGTTTGTCACATGTACCCCGCCTTTATTTGTGTAAAACCTGCAGGTTTTTCAAGTTTGTCTTTATCCACAGGAGTCATCTGTGATTACAGCGTGCTTTGCTCGCTTACTGAAAGTATATCTGATCATTAGTTTTAGAGATAGTGCTTTGGAGGTGTTTCAGAGGCTGGCCTTTTAATCTGTTCATTACAACTCAGGGGACCACCAATTATCAACAGGAGACATGGTCTGGGGATTCAGCCTCTCTGTGCTCAGTTTTGTCAGTTCACATATTTAAGTTTAGATCTAAAGCGCTCCAGACTGTCTGATAGTTGGTGAGCAGTAATGTGAAATGTATGTTTGCACACAAACACACTGGTATGCTCCTTTGAGAGTGTCCAAATGTATAACCAAAAGTCAGTTCTCCTCCCGGACATACAATGCAGGCAGTCTTTACATAAATGTTCTCCAGCACATGGTAAACACATTTCTGACTGCCACATACACGCAAGCCATCAGGTGTTTGTGTTTCATTAGCTACGAAACGCCAAGAGGAATTAAGCTTAGCAAAAGCGTCTCAGTGGGAAATGGCTGTAACATGAAGCTGCAGGAAATAGCAGTAAGAAAAGCAATGAGATTATGTGTGAAGGTACAATGAAAGAGGCAAGTCAGGGGTGTAATAAGTGTCACAACATGCACTGGGTGGACTCTCTGTTCTCTGTGCTCAAGCAATCAGAGAATTCATAACTAATGTACAACTAATGCTAAATCCAGCATTTTGATAGGATTTTGTTCTTAAATATAAGGCGCGATTCTAAACTTAAAAAACAGTGTAAGCTCAGGGCTACAAAGCTATATTACACCTCCTGACCCAGTATGAACCTTCCAGATCCCTCAGGTCATCTGGATCCGGTTTTTTATCAGTTCCCAGAGTCAGAACCAGACACGGAGAAGTTGCATTCAGCTTTTATGCTCCATATATCTGGAACAAACTCCCAGAAAGCCTCACATCAGCTGAAACGCTCAGTTTATTTAAATCCAGGTTGAAGACTCACCTATTCTCAGCAGCATTTAAATGAAACACCAAATCCACACTTTAAGCTTAAATTTCAAAACTTACATTTTAACTACTGATTTTATCAACTGTTCTGATTTTATCTACTGTTTTTTTAATCAATTTTAAATCATGCTTTTTATTTGTTTTTGTTTTTTAATGTCTCTGTAAAGCACTTTGAATGACCTTGTTGTTGAATTGTGCTATATAAATAAACTTGCCTTGCCTTACACTCCTCATTTATCCTCAAAACTGAAAATACACTGTTTGATTTAGGTGACAGAGCTGAATGAAGGATGAAAAACACAGGAGGAGTGCTCGCTATCTTTGAATTTATCTTATCGTTACCTGCACATTTAATGTCCAATCTGAGTGCACTTCTTGTTCCTGTGTGCGTCTTAGTCAGGTAATGTTTAGGAACACATGCTGCAGTGCAGGCGTATCTATAGACAGATCCTGTACCGCATATATGTTTGATTTGGACAAACTGAAGCATCAGCAAATCTTGAAACAGATGACAGCAGATTGAACATGAAATAAAATGAACAGAGGCCTGCACTGTGGTGAAACTCTGTTTCATTGACCAGACTGCTGCTCCTTTTGTTATTTCAGTGGGAGAATGTCAGGAATATGTTGCTTTTGGCCCGAGACGAAGACCAGGAAATGTTCGATACAGACACACACACACACACACACACACACACACACACACACACACACACACACACACACACACACACACACACACACACACACACTGTGATGTTTCTTTATGAAAATTCCCACAATGTTCTCTTAGTTTTGCTTTGCATCACGTGTGTTTTAGTTTAGATAACCTTGCTTTATTGATTTCCTCTACTACCAAACAGCTGAACAGCGTGTAGAGTATTCTACGCTGTAAAATGTTAAAGCAAAACTAGACTTCAGGTGTTAAGTTCTGATTTCTTCAAGCAGACACACGGTGATCAGGAATGTGCAAATTTAGTGCGGAAACATAAGTGGAAGCTTTTGCTAATGCTGGCGAAGCTGTTCAGAGTTTTAATAGTCCCCTTTAAAAAGATCAAGTATGCTGGCATTTCACTGATCTCTTTCATCACTTTTTGCACTTTTACATTTGCACAGTCACAGCATTTGTAAATGTAATCTAAAAAGTGCTACAAATAAAGGCTGATTATGAATTGGATTTGGTGAGAAACTAGCTGAAACTAGGTGTTTCTCTCTGTTGTTGGATGAACTGGTCAGTTGGAGGCGGCTGGTTGGCTGTGCGGCCTTCCAGCTGAGGTCATGTCTGTGACTCAGTGCCTCAACGTCTCTTTCCCCCTCGCTTCATAATTTGTCCCTTCGTTTATTCGTTCCTCATTTCTTCCTATAATTAGTGTGCATTATGTAAAATCATAAAAAAAACCAACTTTAACTGAGACTATTTTGTCTTCTTTGGCTGAAATTTAAACATCCCTACAGTTAGATTTTAATAGCTCTTTCACAGAGCGATAAAGCTCTAAATAAAGGGAAATTCCAGTTTTCGGTGGCAGTTATTGTGTTTTTTATTGAGTGAAATAAAAACATGTTTCCAATTAAACTGCCATTTTCCTCTTATATATCTAAACAAATGTTTTGTTCCCATGAATACAGAGGAGTTAGTACAAAATGTAATCTGGTCATCCTGCAGGCACCAAAGAGTTCACAGTTTTATCCCCGAGTTTATGAAACTGTCTTTCAGGTGTTTGCATAACCCGCTGTTTCCATCTTGTCTTTCAGGTTGGAAGTCTGTCTCTTTGCACGTGTTTGGGATGAAGCACCTGTGGGACATTCACTTCCTCCTGCTCATCCTTGTCTATTTGTTAGGAGGCGTCACGTCACAGGTCAACCCAGGTGTGTGCAAAATGAGATGACGTACTGTGTTGAGCTCCCATTTTTCTGTCCTTGGGTGTCTGAGGGTGTAATAAGGTTATATTCAAGAGTTTGTGAATACTATAAAACCACTTTTGTGAGTTTTGAGTAGGGATTTTTGGACTCAGTGCTGCAGTCCAACAGTCCAGACTGCAACTGATTCAGATTCTGGATAAGTGCTGCATTGTGGGAGCCATGTGGTCCTCTCTTTCTGGTTTGGCCTCTTTGATCCCAGCATGCACGCCTTTCTCCAGCTCTCTCTTCAATGTATGTGTGGTTTTTGTGATGTCAATGAAAAGGGACCAATAATTTTTTTTTACAAGGAAATGGGGTAGCAACATTTAATGGGCAAAGATTGAGTCAAAAAGCAACCAAAGAGAGCTTTCTAGTTATTGTTGAAATTGTAGAAATGCAGCAGATATTTGCCAGTAAAAACCTCGAGCTGGCTACTGTTTATGATTTCAGTTTCAAAGCTTCTGTCATCAGGTTCAGTTTTCTTTATTGTTGAAAGAATAATGAATGACATATATGCCACAGTATTTCAGATCTAATAACAGTAATTAATAATGGTTTTGTCAGAAAAGTTCAAAACAGGGTTTACAGGTTATATCCCGACAGCTCTGCCAAGAAATGTTAAAAAAAAAAAACAACAGTGGAAAAAAAAAGTGCCCCATCACTTCCACATCCTCCAGCCTTTCTACACCCCACTTCCACTTTCAAAATAAAACTTTCTTACATGATGTTCTGCAGCATTTTAAGACCGTAAACCCAATTTTATTTTGAGAAAGTATGAAAGTAAAAGCAAACATGAGGTCATGATGACAGGCCTGGGGCTTTTCTGCTCTCTCAAATGGACACTGCTGAAGCAAAACTACAAACATTACATTTTTCAAACCCACCAAACCAAAGTATTTTTTTTAAGAAACACAACTTTTCTTTTTCCTTTTTTTAACAACAGCTGTTTTCTACATGTTTCTTTCTCATTCTCACCACTGAACTGCACAGGCAAACACAAATACTTACACAACCACATCACAGGTAAACGCACATTTGAACCTGACTCACTCTGGCACTCATTTATTCATCAATCCAAAGACAACAGAATAAATTCAGCCTGGTTGCAATTGAGATCAAAGGGTGTCAAGGAGTATAAGTAAAATAGTGCCTGCATGCTGTGGTTACTTTCAAGCATTTCCTTATACGTAGTTATTAATAGCTGCATTTCTGACCTATATAGCCATATGTGAAAGCCTTTTCAGGATTCAGTACCAAAACTTTCAAACATGTCTTATGAGATATCTTCTCAATTACACGTTGAGTATTTGACTCTGTTATAGCTTCTCCCTCTTGTCTGTCTTTTTTCCTTGTTTTTGTGAGTGAGTGAATGCATGTGTGCGTGTTTGTGCGCCTGCTTGCATGCATATACCCGCATGCACACGCATGCTGTGATCCAGCTATCCCACTGGAGTCTGTGGCTAATGCATACCAGACATTCTGACAGCAGGAAAGTCCATTGAAATAGGCTCTGTCTTTCTCCCCACCATTTCTGTGTTTGTGTGTGTGTCTGTGGGGTGTGCAATTCCCAGTATCTGACCACTTATAAGTCAAGGAAAAGACTGTTTGTGTATCTGATCGTTGTCAGCGTTCAACAAGTTCACCATTTAAGACATTTGATCCCGTTTAAAATCTGATCCAAACCATTGTTTAAAGCATTCACATCCGCTGTCACTGTCCTCCACTAAAAACTCAAATCTCAACCTGCTGTAATAAACGGAAGCAGGACATATCCACCTATAATTCTGTCTAATGCTTTACTTGTGTTGCATTGAGAAGTGAGTCGTTTTTTCACTGTGTGGAAATATTCACTGCTGAATTTAGTGGAGCTAAGATGCTGAGTGATGCCAACTTTCCCCTGTTTAAAATTCCCAAGCAATGGAGTTATACCATCCCTGTTTTTCCCATTTTAATCGTGAGTAGGCGAACTTTATTTCACTGTGGAGAGAGGAGGAGGGCGGGGAGGAAGTGTGGACACGAGCACAGGCCAGGGCAGAGCATCCAAATATTGGGCAGTACTATTATTGTGTGGGCTTCTTCTTTTGAGGATGTTTAAGTCTTGAATGAATGAATGCAGTCGAATTTGAGAGCTTATAAAAGTGAATTTCACTACAATAAGAATATAAATTATGTGAGGTGAGGAATTAATTAAATGCCAGTCTTTGCAAATTTGCTGCTGCAACCTTACTTAATGTCAAATATCAAGAAGCTTATAGTCAAATAACTTGGTTAATGGTTTATATTTACAGCCTGGATGCTAATGGTAAATGGCCTGTATTTGTATAGCGCTTTACTAGTCCCTAAGTGCTTTACACATCCAGTCATCCACCCATTCACACACATATTGGTGATGGCAAGCGACATTGTAGCCACAGCCACCCTGGGGCGCACTGACAGAGGCTGCCGGACACTGACGCCACCGGGCCCTCTGACCACCACCAGTAGGCAACGGGTGAAGTGTCTTGCCAAAGGACACAACAACCGAGACTGTCCAAGCCGGGGCTCGAACCGGCAACCTTCCGGTGCAAACTTCCACTAAAGCCCCAGTTTCTAATGTGTGTCCTTGGGGAAATTAATTGCCCACCATTGACCCAGAAGCTGCTAAAATGGTATGCACAGCAAACCTTTCATATCACATGCAATTTTTTGATAGAAATATTGATTAATTCAGCTTTAAAGCAACTGACTTAGGTGACTGACTTGAGCCATAACCATGTAAATTCCCATTTGTGGCCACAGTGGCTGCTATAAGTTTACATGGTCATGGTCTCGGAGATACAATAAAGCAGACAGCTTATTTATAGGCAATGAAACCAAAACATGACTGACACATAAGGGACAGATATGTGAACATAAACTTTCATGACTGCGGTGTGTGTGTGTGTGTGTGTCTGTGCAGTCAGTGGTTGAACTGCAAAAGCTAAAGAACAAGTCTGCCTTTCAGTGCAGGGTGCGGTAAAAATCAAGAGGTGAGCGAGAGGTTTGGTCCATTGCTTCTTCATCTCTCTCTCTCTTTATTCCTCCACCACACAAGGCAAGTATTTTTCCACCTTTTTTCACGGGTGATATTTTTAGATAGTGCAGCTCAATGTGAAGCCTGATGGGTTGTGGTGATGGTGGTGGTGGGTGTGCACATAAGGGGAGTGGGGTATGTGTCCATACATCCAAATGCACACACTGGACTGCCCCCACAACTCACCCCGGGGGTCACCTCTGAGTGGGTCGGGTAGATAAATAAACACAGCAAAAACCAACATTTGGAAGAGCGGTCACACATCCGGCAGGGCGTACTGAAACCCGCCTCTTTCTCGCTCTGACTCTCTCTGGGATGTGGTTAAAGGGTCTGATAATGGCTCCTGTTTCATTCGTTGCGTCTTGGGCAATTTCACCTCAAAATGGTCACTGAAAGTATTCTCTTAACTTTTGACTGTGTTTCATAGCAGAGACAGTTAAAGTAAATAACAAGAGCTGCTGTGCTTTGCTCACTCACTCTCCACCTCAGTGTCTGTTTACACTCTTCACCTCTGTGCGAACGAGGCTCTGCTGGCATTCAAAAGTGCGGGAGCGCCAACCACCTCAAACCCCCTAATCTAGCTGGACTGAGCTGCCACAAAAGGACAGATTTCAGCTACATGTCAGTCTGAAACCAGTGATTACTATTCATCGTTTGTTTTCAAACAGTGTCGTTCTTTGACTGGATTGGGATTCGTGTATTACACATCTCTGCAGTTCATCTTGAAGGAGGTTTGATTATTTTTTCCCCTTTACTCCAGCTGTCATTTGTGCAGTTCGAGCACCTGAAATTGTTTTGTAATTACGCATCTAAGGATACCACTAATTTACTTGGAACATGAGACGAGTAGGATGGTTTTGGTTGATGTGGTCTGTTTATTGCCACAGCGATCTGGTGCATGGAGAGAAATTGTAGGAGGGGAGGGATATAAACAGTAGGGGATAAATGATGCGGGATGGAGTGAGGAGGGCAGCAAAGGTTAGTGAGGACAAGATGAGAGGAGGTCAGAGGAGGTAAATGTAGACATCTGGAAGAGTTTTTGTTTGTGCTTCCTTCACCGTGTCACTGCCAAAACGAAGCTTTCATGCGTGTTTGTGGTTTCATCTACTCTTGCTCTTTTGTGTATCTGTGCGCGCTCCAACTTCCAAAACGTAAGGCGTCTCCCCATCTCGACTATTAAGCAAATATTTGGAGGAGATTAGGATCAGAGGAAGAAAGAATAACAGGGAGACATAAAGAGCAAGAGGAGGACACAGGAGGCCTTGGACCTCAAGCTCTTGCTGGCATCTTCTCAAAGGGTTTTTTTGTGAAACAAGGGGCCAGGCGAACTTGATCAGACTCCCTTTAACTTCCACCTCCAACCTAGCTAAAGGCTGCGACCTGATGCTATCACATATGCAGAAATCAAATTTTTCAAAGACTCTTTCATACATGGTTCAAAACAGGTTGCATGGTGGTCATATCCTATTAGGTGGAATTAGTCTAGGAGCCAAACATAGTATCTCTCCCAACCTGTCAAGAGTGCCCCTTTTTTGGCCTCTGAAAACACCCATAAATCGCTTAATTCATTCAGAGGCGTATAAAAGTTAATAGATGCCATGTTGGCTGGATCACGCTCAGTTAGCCTCTAGCTCACTGAGTCTTAATGAGATGAAGATTTTGTAAAGCATGCTGTTAACTTTAATCTCTTTTAACCACTCAGATGGTCAGAGGAGAGCAAGGAGGGACCACACAGGATGGGACACAGGGGAGAGAGGAAGAAAGGAGCTTGAGGGGGTGGAGGGCCATGTAGGAAACGATGGGCATAATGGTTTTATTGACCGCACAGTGGGGGCACCAGTCACTCTGACCATAGACACACACACACACACATGCATAGAATAACTCAATCCTCATGTGCTTGATACCAGTGCTGTTTTCACTGGCAGAAACACCGAATGGATACAGCTTATTATTTCAATAAGGAACCACAATTTGAGGGCACAGAGTGTGTAGTCGTGTGTGTATGCGCATGCATATGTGTACAGTCCTCCCACAGCACTACCCCACCCCTTCATCCAGCACTATCCATCAAGTTTTTCAGGTTTCTTGACAGAAGCTGGGAATGAAATATTTCTGTCTGGTGAATGTTTGAGTACGAGTTTGAATTTTCATCACCGTCGAGCACTGCGGAGGGTCTGGGGAGAGTTAGGGGAGACGTTTGCTTAACAGTGTGATAACTGATTTAAGTACAGGAGGTGGACAGTCTCCCAGGAAATTCCTGCTTAAAAAGAAACACTTAAGTAGAAGTGGTCCTCTTATCAAGTTAAAAAAATACCTTGATGATATGTTGGTGCGACTGCAGGTTTAACAGAGGTGGAACGAGTTAGACTAGAAGATTGATACAATATTTACTGCTGTTTGTAAAGACATGGCCAAGAGATATTTAGCTTTGAGTCTTCTTAAAGTGGACCTATTATAGTTTCTCTTATTTTGATCATATATATTGTTAGTAAGCTTGTGTACAAAAGCACATACTCTAGACTGAGAAAATTTAGCTCCTAATCAGTGGTTTTAAACGGATTTCTGCTCATTGAGAGTGGATTTTCTTAAAATGATTATTTCAGACACACAGCTCTGGCTGTGAGCACAGAAGTGCCATAAACCTGCTTTTTTCTAGCCTTCTGCTTGTGAGGGGCGGCCAATCAGTGGGTGAACTGACCAGCTATAGCAAAGACCATCATGAGGATTATTCTAGCTACAAGGAACCTCTACTAAATTCCAAGAATTCAAAAATAGCTGGGCTGAAAAACCTTTCATTTTTTAAACAAGAGGATATATTGAGGTTGAGCTAAATGTATTAGTGTTTTTAAAGCTAACTGTTTTTTTCAAAGGGCTGATAAAAATGGGTGACAAACAAAGAGAAAACAACCCAATAAAGAGTGTCTTACCAAGGTGGTGGGTGGCTCTACTGGAAGCTTGGAAAAACATTTTTCCATTTTTCTGTCATGACAGTGCTTTTGGTGGTGGAAAGCACTGTCACTGGTCCACAGTCTCCTGTGGGTGTTCAGTTTGGTTAGGGTCTGATTACTGGAAAGGCCAGAGAGTGTGATTTACATTGTGCACATATCAAACTGTTCAGTGACACCCTCGCACCCACTGGATGGGGACATCGTCACACTGAGAAAACCACTCACATCTGAGTTAGGATTAGCCAAGTAATATAGTTAAATATTACGCCACTATGAAAACACAATTGTCTGTGTCAGTGTTTTAGTATTTTCTTTCATTAATGCATCAATATGTAGGCAGCTTCTTTATATATGTATCATTATGCTTTATATCTGATGTTGTCATTCTTTAAAATGTCATTCTGCCAAGACACACATGTGGAATATGGATTCATTTCCAACATAGGCAGCAAGACACAGGAACACAGAAGGCAAACACAAAGAGGACATTTAATGCTGATAGTCCATACCCAGTTATTCAGAAAGTAAATCCAGGGATTTCAAATATACAGAAAACCAAGCTCAGAGAATATACAGCTAAATATACAATGTGACAAAGGAAGGCTGAGACAATACATACATATATACAGAAGAGGTAATGAGGGAAGAGAACACAGTTGGGGAACTAAACAAAGCTGAAAACAATCAAGACAATGGGCAGGTGTAGTAAAACTAGACAAAATACAGAAAGCTAAACATTGACCAAAATAAAATGGGAAATAAAGACTAAACGAGAAAAAAACTAACTTGACACAGGAGATGAGAAGGAAAACAGGAACACTGAAAGTAAAAGGGCAAACACAGAGTGATGGAAGGACAGACAAGGAGCATAGAGGTGGCATTAATTTAAAAATAAATGCCACCAAAAGTAACAAAGACTCAACAAATAAAGGAACGCAAATAGACCTCAGTCTTAAACAGCAAAAGTAGGAAATAGACCATAAAGAGCCCATACAAAGCATCGGAAAATAAACAAGGCTTCTAAGCACAAGATAATTAAAAAAAAATACCTTAATGAGTAGAAAGCTAAGTGCAAACTAGACACACACACACACACAAACCCAATCAAAAAGGCAAACTAAAAAGCAAGACTCAAATGACAGGCTAAATATAAAGTAGGACCACCAGGAAGGTATAATAAATAAAACAGAAAGCTAAATTTAAACAAAAATGAAGAACAAAACCAAAACAAAATATGAATCATGCTCAAAACAAAAGAAAACATGAGCTCACAAAAACTCAAAACCGATGACAAAAGAAACTGTAGCTAAAGACACAGAGCAACTTGAGTGCTGTTAAAAAATACACAATTTCAGAGTAGATAAACACAATTACAAAAAACGTTAGACTGCAAACATTTCCTGACTAAAGTAGCTGAGTATATGTACTAAGTTACTTTCTGCAAGCTGTGTAATACTAACCAATCTGGTTTCCATTTTTCCCTCATCAGAATTTTTAATAGGCTGAAAAAAAGGAAACCAGTGGAAAAATCATATTTTCCTGCTTGCGTCGTTACCAAAATGCTACTGTGTAACTCTGGCCTTTTCATAATTGCATAATCAAAAGTGGACTCACAGCAAGTTAAAAGAGAATTACTGCTTTCACAAGTGCTAGTAAAGAGAAAAAGCTTCTCATTGACAGAAGGACTTGTAATCAGCAACCCCCATCCCCCCGCCACATGCACCCCACTGGCTCAGTGGTGTTTATGGCTGAGAAAACATCAGGCTGCTTTGTCTGTCTGCTTGCATATTTGTGATTTCAATTGATGGATGTTGTGGTGTTTCAGGTGTGTGCCGGTATCCTCTGGGGATGTCAGGAGGACAGATACAGGATGAGGACATTTCTGCTTCTAGTCAGTGGTCTGAATCCACAGCTGCAAGATACGGCAGGTAGGTATCTCTCTACAAACTCTTACATACGTGTTTCATGGCATGTGTACCCTGATAATGAGTGAGTGTGTGTGTATATGTGTGGGTGGTTTATCCTGCAAGGTGCCTGTGCCTGTTTATTTGCAGTTAACCACAGACTGGGGTATCAGTTCTAACCTACAGCCGCATGATTGTGTGTCTCTGTGTGTGTCTGCTCTAGAACTTGGGTGGCCCTCAGTAAGTATCAGGATAATGATGTAATATACTTTCCCCATCCATCCTGGCTGGAGTTTCAGTCTTGCCCAGCGCCGTCTTTCCTGTGCCAGGCCCCTGCCTGAAATTAACACTTTAAGATGAATTTACGATGCAGCCTTTCACCAAAGTGTTTTCATAGCAGGCTGCAGGAACTGAAATCCAACACTGAACTCACTTTTACTTTCCTCTCACCTTTTTCTTCTCTGTCAAGTCCTAACGTTTCTGCTCCGTTGCTCCCTTTCCGGCTGTAATTCTAATGTGCACATCTACTATTATTTGTCTTTCTCTCTCCCTCCATTTATTTCTCCAGGTTGGACTTTGAGGAGGGCGATGGCGCGTGGTGTCCGGAGATAACAGTGGAGCCAGATAACCTGAAGGAGTTCCTCCAGATTGACCTGCGCTCCCTCCACTTTATCACGCTCGTGGGCACCCAAGGTCGTCACGCAGGAGGCATGGGTAATGAGTTCGCCCAGATGTACAAGATCAAGTACAGTCGTGATGGCAGTCGCTGGATCTCGTGGAAAAACAGACAGGGCAAGCAGGTAAATGCACCATAGAGTTTGTCCTCTGCAGTAAATCAGGTGAAACTACATCTTTTTCTGGTTTGGCAGTCATATCTATTTGGACCTTTACAGCAAATGATAACGCTGTACTGATTTTACCCTTTTAGTGCCTCTCATTACTTGGACCTATTATGACTGAGTTTAAAGTGATGCAATGGCTTTGCTATCTATAAACTCTGTGACTCTCAGTCATTAGTGTCTGCCATAACAGTGCATTTGTTTGACCTCCAGGTGATCGAGGGAAACAGAAACGCCTACGACATTGTCCTCAAGGACCTCGAACCGCCCATAATTGCTCGCTATGTCCGCTTCATGCCAGTCACAGACCACTCCATGAATGTCTGCATGAGAGTGGAGCTCTATGGCTGTGAATGGCTGGGTAAGTGGTGGATCAGGTGGAAGGGAAAACCGTGCAGAGGGAAAAGTGGGAAATATAATGAATAATGTGCAAAGAACTGTAAAGGCAATTCAACAGCTGAGCTGAAGCAACAAATCCTCCTCATCTTTGAGCCCATAAAGATAGAGAGGATCAGCTGAGGATCTGTTGCTTTTTAATGACAGGCAGGGCAGTGTCTGAAAAACACTGGTGCCCTTAATGAGTATATGGCAAGGAAAATATTAAACATCTACTTTATAGGCACTTTAGTCCCTTTACGTGGTAACTTTTTTTTATTAATCAGTGAAAAAAGAGTCAACGTGTACTTTTTAAAGCACTTTTTCTCTGTCTCTGCTCCCTTAAATATTATGCAAAAATCAATGCCCAAAACCAGCTTTAAAACTGGCACAAATGTCATGATGTATTATTTTGAGACCCTGCATGCTTCTTATGCTCATGTGAACACATCCTTGTTTAAAATTCACGTGTATAGCTAATGAATCAATAAAAAGCTGGTTAATTAATGACATTACTCCTGCAAATGCACTTTCAGTTTTGATTAAATGCATTGAACTATAATATTGAATAAACCTTTGATGAATTTTGCCATATTTTTTTACACAGTCCCATGAAAAAGGTGCCTTTGTTGAAACATTTCCAGATTTTAGTGCATGAACTAATACTGCATGGCTGGATAAGTTTTGAATATAAAGTGAAATGTTTGTGAAGCAGACTTTATTGGTCATGTTAGCAGATTGTTTTGCTCGCATGAGGATGACAAAGAAAAAAAGAAAGCAACTGCTTTTTAAAAGTCACTTTACCTCCAGCGTGTTAGAAGCTTTAAGGGGGTGTCTTAAAGTAAAAGTGCTATTCAGTCGGTTTTGTTCATTCCTTGTGCTTCCTTTAAGTCCTTCTTTTCTCAGCACTGGCAAAACAGTCCCGTTTCTCCCATACTGCTCCTAAACATTACATTTATATTCTTTGTTTCCTTGTTCTGCTTCTTCATCGAGGACTATTACTGCTATCAAAGTGGAAAATTCCACCCGTCTCTTGTGACGCTTGACATTTTGGTAAAAATCTGAACTACAATGTAAAACAAACTTTGTGGTTTTCAACAAAGGCTTTCTGCATGACGTGAATGATGGATCTCATAAAAGTCCATGGGATTCTCACTTAAAAAAAGAGAAAAGAATAATTTTTCTTTGCTTTGCAGACGGCCTTGTTTCATACAACGTTCCAGTGGGAGAACAGATGAATTTGCCCGCTTATCCTGTTTATCTCAATGACTCTGTGTATGATGGAGCGATCATCTACAGGTGTGTGACTGTTTAATGTATTGGGTTTTTTTTTTTTTGTCATTTTCCTCCATCACACACAACCCTCTCACTTTACATCCACCCTCTTACAATCCTCCCCTTTGCCATGTTGTTGTCCAGTTTCTATAGTGACAGCAGAGACAGACAGTGGTGAGTGGGCCATGGTGGTTTACTGTTAGGCAATACCTCATGGGAATAATTGAGTCAAGCCCGCTCACACAGTTACAAAACCAGATTGAACCAATCTGAGTATTTTGTTGACATTCATGTTTGGGTTATGGTAGGGTGAATAATCTCCTCCATGACACAAAGCTTCTTTTCTCTGTCAAGGAAAAAGGGCAGAGGGAAAAGAAAATGGACCATATTACAATATCAAAGCCAAAAGTCAAAGATTAAAAAATGATTTATGCAATGCTGCCACCTAGTGCTGGATCAACATATGAAAAGTGTTCCTACTAGGGCTAGTTAACCTTTCCAAAAATTATTTATTTTTGCCCTTCAGATTTATATTGTGATATAATTTGTATTATCCAGTGCATAATAGTTCTCTCTTCAAAACAATGCCTGTAGCTTTTTGGCATTTGAAACATGATATTTTACTCTCAAGATTCATTGTTGTATTGTTTTTTATTTAATTTAATTTAAATATAGTGACGTCCTTAGTTACAAGCCAAACACGAATACCTTTGGATCAAGTGGAATTTCTTCTGAGTTAATCACACCACATGTCACATTGACCTCTTCCCCAAATGTTTTAATCTCTCGGCTAAATGCAGTGAAAAGACGTTTCTTCAACTTCTGTTTTAGTAACCAGTTGTAGTAAAAGTTATTCTTCAGTATGAGGCTCCATAGAATTTAAGATCGGAGCATTAAGCATGCTCTACCTCTCTGTTTCTCAGTATGACAGAGGGCTTGGGCCAGCTGACTGATGGAGTGTGTGGCCTGGACGATTTTACAGTAAGTCATGAACGCAATGGATGGCCAGGATATGACTACGTGGGCTGGAACAATGAGAGCTTCCCGAGTGGATTTGTAGAAATAATGTTTGAGTTTGACCGCATACGAAACTTTACCACGATGAAGGTGAGGTTCGTGATCAGAAAAGCTGAAATTCTCCATGACTGTTCAGCTCCACACATCTCACCGGGTGGCTTTTTCCCCGCTCAGGTCCACTGCAACAACATGTTCTCGAGACACGTCAAAGCCTTCCGTCAGGTGGTTTGTTACTTCCGCTCTGACTCCGACTGGGAGGCCACGCCGCTCTCCTTCAGCCCAGCGGCGGATGAGAAGAATCCGACTGCCCGCTTCGTCATCGTCAACCTGGCTAATCACATGGCCAGTGCCATCAAGTGCCAGTTCTATTTTGCTGATGCCTGGATGCTGTTCAGCGAGATCACCTTCCAGTCAGGTACACATTTGAGAGCTGTGTGATGCTCTCTGCTAGTCTGTTATGTATTTAGAATAGGTTTGTAAAATGGATCATGCTCATTTCAAGCTCTGTGTTTTTATTGATTAAAGTACTTTCAAATGGTTAAAAAAAATACTTATCCCATACTGGGATTTTATAGTGGGCTTTGTGCAGCCCTTTCTTCAATCCACTGTCTGAAACAAGTAGCTTTCACTCCTGCCTCATATAAGCCTGCCTTCTTCTGATTGGCTGCCCCTCGTTTGACTTCTGCAAATAGCACCAGGTGCTTGAGGGCACCACTTCCTCTCTTTGCAAGTCTGGAATTACTGAAAAAATACTAAATACTACTATTTTCTCACTATGCTTTAATAAAAAGTTGACAAGCTCGGCTAATTTCCGATCAACTCTGTGCCATCTGCCCTTTCAGACACAGCCATGTACAACACAACGCTGGCTCCACCCGAGCAAACACCTAACACACCACCAGGTTAGTGCAATACTCACCTCACTTACACTAATAATACACCTATCAGTTACAAAATCTGTGGCAACACCCAACGACATTGGTCTGAGCATTTGGCAGTGATAATGAATGCACCAACACAGCATGCAAACTATCAAGAGTTTAACTTACTGATGTCTCTTTGCTGTTTTCTTATTCCAATCAATGAAAAGCAATTGAGATTTATTATTATTTGTTTACTTCCATGTTTCATTTGCATTTTACAAACTGATTTAAGCAGGTTTTAGATATGCAGGTCAAAAGCAGGTCCGTCCAGCTGTCATAGGGTGAAAGGCCTGGGCTGGTCTGCAAGAGCACACTCCCTTCAAAATCTTCAACTCTTGCCTCTCTCTCTGTTTCACTGCAGAAGATGACCCCACACACAAAGTAGATGACAGCAACACCCGCATTCTGATTGGCTGTTTAGTGGCCATTATCTTTATCCTTGTAGCCATAATTGTGATTATGCTGTGGAGGCAGGTGTGGCAGAAGATGCTGGAGAAGGTGAGCACACGGTTTGTGCGTTTCAGCTGAAGCTTTCTTCTGAGAAGCGGTCAGTTCTGTTTCTTCACCTCTATATCTTTTATTTCAGGCCTCTCGTCAGATGCTGGATGACGAACTAACTACTAGTTTGTCAATACAGAGTGAAACACTGGGCTACCACACCCACAACCAGTCGAATACAACCAATGCACAGGAGTCTAATTCCACCTATGAGCACATCTTTCCTCTCGGTCCAGACTACCAGGAACCTTCGCGCCTCATAAGTAAGCTGCCGGAGTTTTCACAGAGAACAGAAGAGCCCAGTAAGCAGGCAAACATGGGTACTTACAAATTCAAATGTATTTATATTCATTTGCACTGATTTATAGTTACCATGTTGCATTTCAGGTTCGACCAGCACTTCTGCTTCTAAATCCACTGCCTCTTTTGCAGTCCAAGATGGCGTCCCTCACTACGCAGAGGCAGATGTTGTAAACCTACAAGGTGTAACTGGAAGCAACACCTATGCCATCCCTGCAGTAACTATGGACCTGTTGTCAGGGAAGGATGTTGCTGTGGAGGAGTTCCCACGAAAACTGCTCACATTTAAAGAGAAGCTTGGAGAAGGCCAGTTTGGAGAGGTGCAGGTTACAGCTTTGGTTACAGCTTTGCATAAGATAAAACACAAGTCACGTTTTGAATCTCACTCTCCCCGCTCCCTGTTTCTCTTCTAGGTGCACCTGTGTGAGGCAGAAGGAATGCAGGAGTTTATGAATAAAGAGTTTTTGTTTGACATCACAGAAGATGAGCCCGTCTTGGTGGCTGTGAAGATGCTCCGTTCAGATGCCAATAAAAATGCCAGGTGTGCCGGTGCTTCTTGTACCCTTTAAATGAAATGAAATTGCAAGCGTACATGTGAAGTTTTTATTTTTCTCACCTTTAACTTGCAAATTGTTTTCCATTGGAAGGAATGACTTCCTTAAAGAAATAAAGATCATGTCACGTTTGAAGGACCCCAACATCATTCGCCTCCTAGCTGTGTGCATCCACAGCGACCCTTTCTGCATGATCACAGAGTACATGGAGAACGGAGATCTCAACCAGTTCTTGTCCCGCCACGAACCAGAGGGACATCTTGCTCTGCTTAGCAATGCACCTACTGTGAGGTAGGAAGGTGGCTAATATATGCAAACACATGTAAACATGATTTTCAAGCAAATTATATGAATATTTATTCTCTGTCCTCCCCAGCTTCAGTAATCTCTGCTACATGGCCACTCAGATAGCCTCGGGGATGAAGTACCTATCCTCACTTAACTTTGTTCATCGAGACTTGGCCACACGAAACTGTCTGGTGGGCAAAAAGTACACAATAAAGATAGCTGACTTTGGCATGAGCAGAAACCTGTACAGTGGGGACTACTATCGCATCCAGGGCCGGGCAGTGCTGCCTATACGCTGGATGTCATGGGAAAGCATCCTGCTGGTGAGGACTTCCTGCAAAAACATCACTTTATTCAACCGTTACTGATAAATTGTAAATTGATATCTAATTAAACTTTAGTAAATACTTAATTTAGTATAAAAGAAAACAATTATTTGATAATTCATATACCATAGATTGTCGGTTATTTTTATGACATTATGTATAAAATGTTTTATAGAGATGATATACTGTATTATTTTTTTCTACTGACACTGAAACAAAAATTTAGTATTTGTTGATACATGTCATTGTGATTGTTACTCATCAGTGTTGCCAATTTCAGCTGAAACAACAATCGTGTGATTTACGTCACCAACACCTCATCTGTCTACTTATCTGTCTAATGCTCTATTTATTTGTCTACTTGTAAAACAGATAGCAGATAGCTTTCAAATCAATTACTGATTAGTAAACATTAACAGTTTAAATGCTGTTATTTGTACAGTGATTATTAAAAAGTAGAAAAAAAACATGTTTGCAATCTTCTGCTTTGCAGGGGAAGTTCACCACAGCCAGCGATGTTTGGGCCTTCGGGGTGACCCTGTGGGAGATACTAAACTTCTGCAAGGAACAGCCCTACTCTCAGCTCACTGATGAGCAGGTGATAGAAAACACGGGAGAGTTTTTCAGGGACCAGAAACGACAGGTGAGGGCTGCCAGAAGCATTTTGTCATTGTTTCTTTTTAAATAAGAAAAATGTAGTTATTATCAGTATTTTTGAACAGAACAAAAAATTAAGAAATTAAACAAATTGTTTTACGACAAAGAATTCAATTAAAATGGGAAAAACACAAATTAATGAATGAAAAGGTGTTAGCTGAAGGGGGTAGGGACAAATAAGTAAATACTTCAGCCTACTCCTTTTCAAACAAATAATGGAATTTTGTAATGATTGTGAAGGCACATGTTTGAAATGTTTGAAATAAAAATGAACTGAACTGAACTGAAGCTTTATCCTATTCTAAAGGAAAATAAATTTCTCACTGGATTTCACCAAACAAACACCAAGTACTACATACCCATACCTTCACACAGTAGGTCATTTATGGAGATATTAGGGAATGATGATGTAAATGTACTAGTTTTGATATGAGATATATTTAGTTTGGTTTCAGATATTTATTTCCATATTGTTTTAATGAGCCTTCTAACAAAATGTTGTGCTCTCTTATTCACAAAAGGTAGCTACAGCAAATCGATCTATATATTCGATTTAGCATTTTTTTTTACACCAGATGCCTCCTGACACAATCCTTCTATGGATTTGTGTCTCCTCGTCAGCTAATGGAGCCACTAGTCTAAAAATCACAGCTGAAAATCTAGTTTGATACAATTCTTTCTAATTTCATAAATTTGACTTCATTTTTTTATTTGCCAGTGTCAATCAACACCTCCACAGTGTATTTCTTGTTAGCCATAAACTTCTATTAGTTCCATTATTACAGCCATTGAGGTGAATGTGTTTGCTCTGAACCCAAAGTGTAAGTTATTTAATAAATTGTATTTTTCAATTAAAGGAAACAGCTAAACAATCTAAAGTGCTAAAACAGTAAACTCTTTTGATTCCCTGAGTTAATATCTCATCCATATTGTGCAGATCTACCTGCCTCAACCTGTGTTGTGCCCGGACTCGCTCTACAAGATTATGCTGAGCTGCTGGAGGAGGAATGCAAAAGAACGGCCGTCCTTCCAGGAGATACACAGGGCCATCTTGGAAATACAATCTTAAGCCAGTGCAGTGTTAAAGACAGTGATTTCCAGTCTGCTCATCTCTGGAAGTAAATGAAAATATGGCAATAACAGCAGACATTATCCAGGTTTAAGCTTGTCTCTGTAGAGTAACAGGGTTGGGGGCACTATGTACTACCCAAAAGAGTGAGTGTGTGTCAGTTATTAGCAAAAACAAGTTGGCTAAGATGTTTTATAGGCATACAAATATTCCTCAAAAAAACCAGTGCTGTTTTATACTACGCTATTCTTCAAACATGCTTAAGAACATGACCTAAGGCTCTGACTCATGTCGATGAAGCCTAATTTAATGTAGCAAGTGACATTTGGCACTTTTGAAAATATATTTTAATTGCATTTGTTAATGTTGGTTTAAATTTCCTATGTTACAGCAATTTTCATATTGACAACAAAACTAATGCAACTGAACTCTCTAGTGTTTTCTCTTGGAAGACTGCTTGAATGTAGAGGAGGAAAGTCCAGAAAAACCATCACTGTTACAGTTCATCTTATCTCAAGTATCTAATCACCACACATTTAGATTGACGAGAATAACAAGGAAATACCATCTTTTACATCTCCTTGACGTGGTTTCAACATTAAATGTATATGACTCTGTATTTTAAACAGATAATTCTAAATCTCAAATATCAATATTTTGTATTAGTATTTATATGTTAATATGTGTTTGTTCCGTTGGTTTTGTTTGTGCATTAATATGCTCTTTATTTGGAGTATTGTATTTGATGCAATGCAATAATTCTCTAGGTTACATTTTGGATTTCTACGTTATCTTTTATCCTGCTGCAAACTGTTGAGTTGATCATACACTAAGCTCTAAACCATTGTGATTGATAATCGATGAGATATTGGAAGATGCTTATCAGCAATCCAGGCCGCGTTGGTTCAACAGTATGTGTTTACAGTCAGTGTCATTGGAAAGATGTTACTGAGAGTGCTGTGGATGTTGAACAAATGACAGAGAAAATAAGTCTTTTTTTGAAAGCAGATTAAATGTAGGTATTCATCCTAAATGGTGTGTTTGACAAGAACCATAAGATGCCTATGAGTGAACGCTTTCACTGTAGTTTATACAAGCAAATGAAAAATAAATATCTGATGAGTCATCTACAGGTTTAGCTTTCTGCAGTTGGCTTTTTCTTCTGTATTATTTCCTCTACGATTTGTTTGTTTGTCCACGTCTGTGCTGACTTTCAGATAGTTTAACTGTGTTTACAGGCTTTGCTTTTGCAGGTCTTTGTCCCTCTTTGTAAATCAAGAGAAAGCTCAGATCATTGCCCTTTCAACTTATCCCTATCTGGGCAAAGACATTCTACAAATTAAATCTGATATTTGGTTTAAAGATACATTTGTGAAGCTTGCAGATGTTCTCACAAGACAAAGAAAGCATTTCATGGCATTCTCCATCAGCTCAGTGCAGGCAGATGAAGTCCTAATATGTTGAGATTCATTTCATCTTTGTACTCAAATGTTTAAGTGAGAATATTTTATATATTTCTGTAAGCAAAAGTTGTTCATTAAATAAAAATTAAACTGGAAATTGAATCTGTTTGAGAGCTTTTGTCTTATTCATGAACAGAGCTGAATATTTCATGCTGTGTCTGAGTGAGCTGTCCCTAAAGATGATCAGCTGACAACCATGTGGATCTTATTGGCGGAGTGCTGCTACAGCATCCAATCAGAACTCAGAGGTGGGGCGAAAACTGTTACTTCACAGATCAGGAAATCATTCTTAGGACTTCGCACGGATCAACTGACTTAAAAGAACATTTGGCAGCAAATGTAGTTTTCTATATTGGCAGTTTGAAGTTAACAGGATGAATAAGGTGATTTTGGTAACAGGAGCCAATAGGTAATCACTGTTTTTGTTCTTTAAATGATAACCTTCAAATCAGGAAACTTTATATGTTCAGTGAACTTACTACTAGTTATATTACAAAAATGTTTGACTAAATATCATTTTTTCAGTGAATTTAATCCACAGTATTAAACAGTAATACTGTAGTAAAGTATTGTTGTAAGTAGTAGTAGTAGTAGTAAATACTAGTAGTAATAGTAATATGGATTTCCCTGCAGTGGCATTGGCCTGGCACTGTGTGAGCGTCTCCTTTCAGTGGACACAGAGGGTCTCCAGCTTTGTCTGGCCTGCAGGAACATGCGCAGGGCTGAAGCTGCTCGCTCAGCACTTCTCACCTCTCACCCCAAAGCCCAGGTGGCCCTGCTGCAGGTGGACACCAGCAGCATCTCCTCCGTCATTAGTGCTGCACAGGAGGTCAAAAAGAGGTGGGAAGGTGAACTCAGAAACACAGAAATCAAATCTGTACTTGATAAATCATCACTGATCACCAGTTATGCTGATAGTTCTTTATGTGCTATAGACAACCATTGTTTGTTATCTGCAGGTACGACCGGCTGGACTACCTTTACCTGAATGCAGGAATCATGCCAAATCCACGGTTTGATGTAAATGCCTTTTTCAAAGGCCTCTTTTCCAGGTAAACTAGTAACTCTAGATGTGCCTGAATCCTCAATTTTATCTACAGTGCATCACAGTTTCTTTATATTTCATCATCTTCAACTGTGTCCCATGCTGCATTTCTTTTGCCTCAAATTTCTATAAACCTGTATTGCAGAAATGTCATCACAATGTTTGCCACCGGTGAGGGCATTCTGACACAGCAGGATGGTGTTACCCCAGATGGCCTCCACGAAGTTTTTATGACAAATCTCTTTGGTCACTTTCTTTTTGTGAGTCACTTTTGTAATTTGGTGTCTGAATAATCTTCATATTTTAGACAGATCTGCTCATAAAATATTGTACTGAGATGTGCTTTGTCATAGTTTTCTGAAGGAAGACTAATTGCTGGTCGGTTGTCCTTGATGAAACAAATATAGGTGATACTGGATCTGTCTGTCACTTAGCAACTATGCTCATTAAAAATTAACAGCACATACTGCTCTAGCCATAAGGTCACAGCAGGTAATATTCTGCTCACTTTGCATTTTCGGCTAAATTGGGGCTGCCATCAAAGTAACCTTTTCAAAGTTCTTGTTTAAACTTTCAGCAATTATAAAACAGTCTTCAGTGCGCTTAAGAAAACTGTTCACTCTCACTTTTAGACATTTTGGTGGAATCTTCTTAAAATGCTCATTCAGTTTCTTTAAAATCTACATAGATTAGCCACAACATTAAAACCACTGCCAGGCAAAGAGAATAAGGCTGATTCGGCGCTGGCATTTATGTGGAGATTAGTTTGGCACATTCCTCCCATAGAAATGTTTTTGTAGACCAAACAGAGACAGTAATGACACCCAAAACAGAACTGGCCTTCCACCGTAGGACTGTGCACATTGTCAAACCCCCAAAACTGCTTTCGAATGCTTAAAAGAACAGAGTCCAAGGCCTTCAAGATCAATAACTAGAACAAGCCCAGTCAACCCTACAGCCCACTGGACCCTAGGTTCCACTCCCCATACTATTTTGTTAAAGTTACTTTGGTTACTTATATAATATCAGCTGGTTTTAGTGTTATGTCAGATTGCTGCATAAGCATCCAGTTTAATATACAGATGTTTTTAAGTACATGCAGTAATCTCATCTGTTCTCACACAGTTCACCCAGTTACCTTGGATTTAGCTTCTTTTTTGGACAAACTGCAGTGCAAGTTTTAATTTTATCTTTCTGTAATTTTGTGTTCTGCTTTTAATGATAAAGGTCAGGGAGCTGGAGCCAATGCTGTGCCGTGCAGGCCGGACCTCCCAGCTGGTCTGGACCTCCTCTAGTAATGCTCATCGTTCGGCCTTTAGTCTCGAAGACATTCAACATAAAAAAGGCACTCAGCCTTACAGCTCTTCCAAATATGCCTCTGACCTGCTCAGCCTCACACTCAACACACACTACAATAAACAGGTCAGCTCATGCACCTCACATGCCATGACTGACTCACACCAGAAATTGCATTTCTTTTTTTAAGCTCCTAATATTTTGATGAAAGTGACCCTGGTGCTCATTATTTTTTTTAGGGTTTGTACTCATCTGTGATTTGTCCTGGTTTTGTGATGACCAATCTGACCTACAACATCCTGCCCTCCTTCCCAGCATTCCTCTGGACACTGTTTACGCCTATCTTCTGGCTTGTGAGTGACACAGTTGTTACAAATGCATAGTTGGGTGTTTGGCTCTATCTGAGATGTGCATTTCTTTCAAACTCACAGATAAGAATGTTCACAAACACTTTCACATTGACACCTTATAATGGAGCTGAAGCTCTGGTAAGTAAAACAGAAATTCACACTTCCAACACACAGTTCAGGTGAAATTCATGTTCTCAATTCTGTTCTTATTTTCAGTTTTGGTTATTTAAACAAAAGCCTGAATCGCTGGACCCATATGCAAAGTATCACAGCTTAACATCTGGGCTAGGGAACAACTACACACAGCCCCGTAAGGTACGGCGGGTAAAAATTTACATTAAAAACTAATGTTGAGTCAAAACAGTCTGTAATGTAGTTCCACATATGTCTTCTGTGTCTCTTCACAGATGGACATTGACTTGGAGACATCGGAGTCTTTGTATGAGAAATTACTGCAGCTAGAAAGAGAAGTAAGGAAGAAACTGAAGGACGAACAAAAGGAAAGCCCACCGTGATCCCCCAAATCCTGCAGGATCATCTTGATGCAGATCACCCAGTTCTGGATGGAAAACATTTTATTCCCGTCTCACAGGTCTCCTAGGAGGATTATGTGCTCTGGCTGTCAGAAAAATAACACACCTCTACCTGTCACAGCAACCTGCAAGGCTGAATTTTAAGTGGGAACTGATGAGTGTGGTGCATGTTGTGACAGCACACATTTTCATCTAACAATACAAATAAGCACTGCCTGTTGCACTAATTCTTATTCAGAGACTTAACAAATTATCAGAACCTACTAACACAGCTACTAACACAGTTTTGGAGTCTAAATACACAGAAATAAATGTGATCACCACTATGCATTTTCTCCACTTTCTCCAATCTGGTTGTTAATCCCATGGTCCTCACGGCAAAACGCAGTGCAGTCTGACAGCAGACTATCTGTGTCTTCCCAAAAGTTGATATAGGTACTTCGTGTGAGCCTCTCGGCGGTGTACGGAGGTGCCGGCAGGTGCGCACAAGCGCTCTCGAAATACCTCTCCGGAGGATCTGGGGCAGAAACCCAGCAGCCATCTCCGTGTTCCATTGTTTGGTCTCCAGTCTCGCACTCCTCCTCTGCTCCGCTCAGTTTCGGATTGCAAAAAGCCCAAACCATCCCGCAGAAATAGATGAAAAACGTGCCCATGACCATAATCATGAGCGCGTAGGACTCTATCATAGCTTTGGTGACTGCGGACGTCATTTTGCGCATATGCAGGAGTTACTGAACGGACTACCGAAAGTCTGGTCGCGAGGGGGAAGTCAGCAAAAGTGGCATCACCGTTCGAGCTGGACCACTCAGAAACGCGAGACAGATATAGGAAAAAAAAAAATTCCCGGACGATTTAAAGTCGACTATTATGGAAGTTTTTAAGATTCTCAAAATTTCGATATAAACAGTTACTGCTTTTTTGTTTTTTTAAGACTACCGAGGAGAACCAGCAACAAAACATCAAGCTTCTGTTTAATGTGTGGTCTTGCTTTGTGTTCGGTTGTCTTTTCAGCCACTCACAGTATTACATATGCCTATTTAATATTTGCTTATTGGCTACAGGTTATATATATATATATATATATATATACATATACACACACACACATATATATATATATATATATATATATATATATATATATATACACATATATATATATATATATATATATATATATATATATATATATATATCCAACTACCACGTGGCACTGCAAAATATAAATGCACATAAAAGTGCAGGAATTTAGAGATCATTTATAACGTGTTTGTTTAATGAAAATATTACAGACAAGACAACATATTAAATGTTGAAACTGGAGAATATTTTTTAAGGTATAGGTTGTTATTTTTAATTTAATCCCAGCAACACATTAAATAAGACTGAGACTGGTGCATGTGTTTAGTCTTACATCATACTAAAACTCTAAATGTTTTCATTTTCTTGATGATGCATGATGCTCAACTACTCACTGTCTCCTCATTAATGTGCCCGTTTCTCAATTTCCAAGTAAACAAATACAATATATCAGAACCAGAAACATGGTGGTGAAAATAACTCATTCTGTGCTGTGGAACAGCTGCTGATTAAAAGAAAATGTCACAAAAATGTTGCAGATCATCAAATGCATTTTAATATTAGACAAAGATAATCTCAGTGAATACAAAATGCTGTTTTTAAATGATCATTTCATTTATTAAGGGTTATCCAAACATTCCTGCGCCCATGTGAAAAATTAATTAGTCTCCTTGTTAAATCATGAACTAACTTTCTTTAACCACATTTTTTGTAAAGCTGAGTTCATTTTCACCAACCACACCCAAGCAGGATTATCAGGCCTGTTGAATCACTTAAACAGAACCTGTCTGACAAAGCGAAGTAGGCTAAAAGATTTCCAAAAACAGCACAACATACCACAAATTAAAGAAACTCAGGAGCAGCTGAGAAACAAAGTCACTGACATCTATCAGTCTTGAAAGTCTTGGAAAACCATCTCTATGTCTTTGAGACTCCAACAAACCACAAAGGGAACCATTTTCCATAAATGGATACAACCTGGAACAGTGATTACTTTTAAAATTGAGCTTTTCCTTCCCACTTTTCCTTCTCAATGTCAAAAACATTTCAGTGATCTCCAAGATTTCAAGAGTCAAATATGGTGGTGGTAGTGTGATGGTCTGGAGCAACTTTCCTGCTTCTGGACCTGGATCACTTGTCCTAACTGATGGAATCATAAATGCTGCTCTCTACCAAACAGTCTTAAGGGAGAATGTCTGACCATCAGTTTATGTTCTGAAGCTCAAGAACATTTGGGTTATGCAGCAGAACAATCTGAAAACCATTAGCAAATATACTACTTGAATAGCTCAACTAAACAAGAACAAAATGAAGGTTTTGTCAAAATCTGGACTTAAATCTGATTGCATTTTGTTTTGCCATGACCTTAAAGAACATACACATAAGGTCAGGCCATTTATGCCTGAAAACCCTCCAATGTGACTGAATCGAAACAATTTTGCAAAGAGGGTTGGGCCACATGTCCTCCACAGCGTTCTGAAACACTTATTGCCAGTTATCACAAGCGCTTGATTTTGGTTCTTGCTGCAAAGGGTGGCACAACCAGCTATTAGGTCCAGGGGGTAATTACCTTTTCACACAGGACCAGGTTTATTTGCATAGCTTTCTTAGACTAATACAATAAAACATAATTTTAAACTGATTTTTATATTCACTTGTGTTATGTTTGTGTAAATATTTTTTTTTGATGATCTGAAACATGCAGATACGCAAAAAAATAAGTGATCAGGAAGCAGAAAAATAATTTTTAATTGTAGCCCTGTGTTACAGTCTTAAACCACCACAATGCATTTTTGTATAGCACTGTTTGCAGGTTTCCTCACCTACATCAGGCAGTGCTGATAAAGCTATCTCTAAATACAAATGTGAAGTGCTGTTTATACTTGCAGTAGGCTACTTGCCAGCTTTAAATGGGGGCTAGGCCCCGATGTTGTGCGAATGCTTGTTCTGAGCTGTACTAACATACCTATACTCTGTATATTAACTCTACCGTAAACTTAAACTTTAACAATTTAAGTGAAATCTTTGACCACTTCCTTTTGTTTTCCAACAAAACTATAGTGCCTCTATTAAGAGGAGCACCTGCTGTTTCCCTTCGAGATATGTGAGGCAATATATAATAAGCCTGACCAAATATTTGGGCCCTCATTAGTGTGGAAACCAGTCTGCAGTGCTTTTCAAGACAGTTTCGAGGACTGGGGACATTTCTGAAAAGTCAAAACAAGAGCACGCAGTGTAAATGAGGGCACTCGTGCTTTATTTTACAGACTACACCGGATAGCAACACTAGCCCCTCTTGCATTGTGGGTAAACGAGTTTCTTCAATTGCCTATCAGTAACCCAGTCTAGTGATTTGATCGTCCAAAGAAACTACACACCCCACCCGCGCCAACCCAGAGGTCCCGGATGTCTATCGCGCCGGAAGAGAAGACGGTCCTTTCCCAGCCATCTTGTGGCTTCACCTAGCGAAGTGCTCGCACCAAGCCTCGTAGAATCGGAGGAAAATCCTGCTGAAGGGGCGCCATCATGCCCGGACAAATGCAAGAAGGTTTTGGCTGTGCCATAACCAATCGGTTCGACCAGTTATTTGACGACGAGTCGGATCCGTTTGAGCTGCTGAAGCAAGCCGAAGTAAAGAAGAAGAAGGAGGCTTCTGCCCCTGGTGCCGCCAAGACTGCAGCCCAGGCTGCCAAGCAGCCTAAAAAGGAGTCTCAGAAAGAGAGAAAGACCCCCTTGACCGATAAGAAGGAGGAGACCCAGGCCGTCCCGCTCAAGAAAGATGGTAAAATATAATTTTCACGTTTCATGTCTCGCACAGTTAAAGCAGATGCTTAACATTGAGCTAACAGGCTAAGCTGCTTGATTACTAGCTAGCAATGGTTCACAAGCCACCCTCCCCGTGACATGCGGTCCACATGGCTGTTGTGTGCCCCTGCTGGCTGTCATTTACCCGAACAATGACATTTAAACAAACGTGTTCTGCAGTGGGATCCGTTGGGCTTAAAAAATTTGCTGCCCGACGTGTTTTGGCTTGCCCTCCCCCCTCCAGTGGGCCTTGTTGAGCGGGTAGAACCTGAAAGCCTGACTGGCCGGGGGTGTATCTCCGGGTTTATACGTTTATGCTTGCCACGATGGGCTTCCAGAGACCCCCACTTGTGGCTGAGCTGACCCAGAAAGCAGTTTTTAGGAAGCAGTTAATTATTTTAAAAATAAAATAAAAATATCTTTCTGTATATTAATGTCAGGCGCTTTAAGGAGAAGGAAGTTTAGCACGTGCAATGATTGAAGTAACGTAATATGAGTACATGTGTACGCTCGTGGCGGATCGGCAGGTGGATTGGACCTCGGAGCCTGCACTGCTCTCGCGCGGATGAACCTCGTGGTTGTAGTGTGGGGCGTGTTAAAGCACAGGCTCTTAAACCGCCACTTCCCATTGGCGCATAATGCAGCCGCGATGCACGCGGTCGACGTACATTCACAGCGCTTGTATCTCCGGTTTCCATTTTCCCCCAGATATTTAATTGTCATATATAACATCATGTATAGTTAACAAGTCATTCAATATATTTTTGTTTTACAACTTGTTTGTCTTAAATTTTCCAGCGTCAGGATTTGACCTAGTTCCAGGAGGTTAGTTTGCCATTATCTTCACTTCAGGCTGCCAAGTAGGCTCATATCTGTTTGCAAGAGAGAAGATGAGACAGGTGCGCTGACTATGGTGCAACCAGCTGCTCCTGTGTAGTGGTGGATGTCTATTTTGGTAGCTGGTGAGTTAAGCAATGGGTGGGTGGTGTTGTGTCACACTGGGTCAGTGGCAGTTAGATGGGCCATACAGGGTTAAACACTGTGTAGGTGTTAATTCACATGGCTGGCCTGTGAAAGGAAGGAGTAACGAGTGATTAAGTTATCAGATGGCTTTCCAGGTTAGAAAACAAAAGTAGGTCAACTTCCTTTGCATGTTAATTGGAATTATTTGCTCCACTTAAACACAACAAACACATCTTCTTTGTCTTTTATCACACTCAGCATTTGGTCCCAATCTGTCACTTTCACTGCTAATGGTCATCTGATCCTCCTGTTGTGGTCAATCCTAGGTGCTGGAATGAGGAGGATGGGCCGGAAGCCGGAGGGTGAGGGGTCCAGACCCCAGGGCGGCCAGGGAGAAGGACGCCCCGCAACAGACAGACGGCCAGCGGACAGGCGGCCACCTCGCCGCTTCGAGAGGCCTGCTGGCGACTCTGGCGAGAAGCCTGAGGGTGGTGAATTTTCAGTGGAGAAGTGAGTTTATTTTCTGAGCAGACTAATTTCCAACAGGGTGTCTTCTGCTTTCACAAAATAGTTGTCATTATTGGGTGGGACTACAACTGTTTAGGCGTTTTTTACCATGATAAGAGACTGTAGTCTTGCCCAAACTGCGGCAGGCACATATATTTTATTGTCACAAAAATCTGTGTAGGAAACTGAAAAAAATAAAGTCATCTGCAAATCAACTTTTAAGTAGCTACTATCAGGATTTTTATGAACCTTTTAAAAAAAATCAGTTGTATGTGCAGTCCCACTCAGTTGTATGGAGTCTTACAGGGAGCTTTAGGTCATTGCTCAGCTGATTGATTCACTTTCATATTCTCAGTTTTTGTTTACAGCAGGCAGCAGGAAAACGAAAAACAACAAAAAAACCAAGCAAACAGAAAGCTTAGCACCAAGCAGTAGACACAGTTAGCTGTTCAGGACTCCCTCAGGAGTTTGTAGAAACCAAAACCGGAGATAAGAGTGTTATGTTGTAATGGTGAAAACTTGTTTTTACTGCCCCCAACTGGACAATAAAAATGTTTTCCCCATTGGCTAAGGACCTTGGCCAGACTGTGATTGTAACAGTTGTTCTGCATTAATTTCTTTAGGCCCGTCAGCGACAGGCCAATGAGGGGACGTGGTGGCGGTAGGGGAGGCCGCGGAGGCAGGGGTCGCGGCATGGGTCGCAGCGATGGCTTTGATTCCCGAGGAAAACGTGAATTTGATCGGCACAGCGGCAGTGACAAATCGTAAGTAATATTTTTTTTTTTCCGCTCACAGTTCTTATATATCGCTTCATTGAAATACCCTTAATGCATCTGGTCTTAAGACCTTTGTGTGTGTTGTGATGCAGTGATCATGTTATGATCCTGGCTAATCCAGATGTTGTTTCAGTAGTTTGAAAGGAGAAGAGAAGCGTGGTGGAAGTGGATCTCACAACTGGGGCACTGTTAAGGATGAACTGAAGTAAGTTCTTGCTTTAGGAACAGAAGAAACTTCTGTGATAGTTAAATAACACCTTTACGCTTTGATAGCGATAACTCTCTCGTCTGCAAGAGATTAAATGATCTATTAGTATGCCATTCTTAGGTGACACATGTGCTGTTCTGGGTAAAGCTGGCTAAAATTGATGCATGCAGAGCAATCCTCATTTTCATGGCTTCCCTGCCCCCTCCTTGCAGTGAGCTTGACCAATCAAACGTCACTGAAGAAAACCCTGAAGGAGAGGAGCATCCAGCTGCCGACTCTGAGAACAAGTAATTTTTTTCACCTTCACAACTTTTGATGTGCATTTTGTAGCCACACATGCACATCCATACTAAATCAGTTACACTGAAAGACAGTGTTATTAATTCTAACGCTTATCTGGGTGTGTTCATGTTGAAGGGAGAATGAGGTTGAAGAAGTGAAGGAAGAAGGCCCCAAGGAGATGACTCTGGATGAATGGAAGGCCATGCAGGACAAGGACCGCGCCAAGGTAGAATTCAACATCCGCAAGCCCAACGAGGGAGCTGATTGGAACAAAGGATTTGTGCTCCACAAGTCCAAGGCAGAAGTGAGTAAAAACAAAAGGTCTGCTCTCGGTTGGAGAAATTATTTGTTGCTACATTTTAACAGGTATCCAGTATTCAAGAATTATTCTTCCAATGTAGTATATTGACACTTCCAAAATAGGTGAGACAACAGCTTAGCCAGGAATTAGGGAAGATTATGGAAACTCCCATGTGTTGGAGGTTATGTTAAATATTCTTTCTCCGTGAGATGAAACTGACTTTAATAGTGTTGCACCGGTGCAAACGGTTTTCATGGCTGCACTTCAAAGTCAGAACTTCAACATAGAACAGGAAGTAGTTGTACTTATCAGACAATGATGCAAGTTTTATTTTTGCAATATGCCTTTAAAAAAAAAAAGTGAATCGGAGTGTTGTGCAAAATTGTATTAGTCAGTATTCACTTTCTAAGGCAGTACTCCATCTTAGGATTTTCAGTCAATGTGCAGAACATGTCACTGAAACTGGGTTTGACATTATAGGTGTGAGTCATACATTTTTAACGGGAATCGACAGGATGTTTTTATATTAACTGTATTATCTTATTAAGAGATTTGAATTTGTTGGTGGAAGCACATTATTTTGATCAGTGTGTTAATGTTGGCTTGTGTCTTTGTACCTGTCCACTGCAGGATAAGAAGGGTGATCTGATTGAACCTGAGGTTGAAGAGCAGAAGGTAAAATTTCTACAGTTGCATGTACTCTGAGTATATGAAATCCAGACATGCATGCTAGCAGAACATTTATGTTGCAGATATACCAAAACAATAAAACTTAATTTTTAACCCTTGTTTTTGTAATTTAGGGAGATGATGAGCACCATTGCAGGAAGCCAGCCAATGACATTACGTCACAGCTGGAGATCAACTTTGGAGACCTGGGCCGTCCGGGCCGTGGACGTGGTGGACCACGTGGTGGCCGTGGAGGTGGAGGTGGAGGTGGTCGTGGCCGCGGCGAAGCCACCAGGCCAATGCGTGGTGGAAGGTCTGACAAGGTATGGGGCATTAAGCACAGCTTAGTTGCTGTTATATCAGCAACAACCAGGTTTATGCGCAGGAAGTTGGGATGCACAACACAAAATGTTTAAATTACCAGTGATTCTGATATTTGCTCTTTTTGTCATTTAGAACGTCCTTTTTTATAGAAGTGGTACAGCCCTTCATTTAAAGAACAGATTGCCCTCTGCTGTTAAATCATTTTACGACTGATGGCAGTCAATTTATTTCTGTATTATTGCAGTGGACCATTTCCATTAATCAGTCATCTTTTCTAACTTGTACTTGTTGTCCACCTTTTCTAACAGTCATCTACGTCTGTGCCAAACGTGGACGACCCAGAGGCCTTCCCAGCCCTGGCTTAAGCCATGGTTGCTAATCCTCAGGCCTACAGGAGCCTCCTGAGCACCTCCACTACGAGGCTTGCATGTTCCTGGATCCTTCAGCAGAGTGAACCAATGGAGAAGACTGTCATTTACTATGACACTCAATGTGAGGACTGAGTTTTACCCAATAAAAACAAAACGAAGATGGAAAAAAAAAACAGAAATTAACAAAAAAAACAAAAAAATAAAAGGACTTCTTGCTACTCTGGAGCAACTTATTGGTAGAGGTTTTGTACTTGGAAACAAAGTAGCAGGGATGTTTTCATACAGTATTTTTTTCAGAGGTTATGCATTGTCCATTGATAAATTTTTGTAATTGCTGCTTGAAAATATGCATTTTGAAAGAGTATCTTTAGTGTGGTGTGTGCCATTGCTTTCTCGCTTTAAACTAGGCACTGTGGAGCTCCAACCCAAGCTCATAAGCTCTGACACACCAGGTATTTCAGATGACGTTACAGCTTCAGTCATTGAGATTTATGGATTTTTTTTTCTTTAGCACTGGGATATTGTTTTATATTTTGTACAGGAGGTCTATTCTTGTATGATCTTCAGCCTGTAAATCGTAACTATTTTCATAGATTCTTTCAGAGACTGTATTTCACATGGTGCAAATAGGATGCACCTTGATCTTTGGTCAAAAGGTGCTACCTATCTTTGAATGCATTGATGAAATGGCGCCTAAATCTGAATTTAAGGTTCTTTTTGTACTGAAGATGTTTTGAAGGAGTAACATTAGGTCATTTTGGAGGAGCACGCTGGTGATGACTCTTAAATTTGCGCTGATCATGAAACTTTGGTCAGGTGAATTTATTAGCAGCTCAAAGATATTTCACATTTTCTCGTTACTTGTTATTTGAAGTGCAATCCTCGGTCTAATGCATCTTCCTCCTTGCCCATTTCATCTTTGATCACTGGCCATGTGCGAGTCAATTAATGCCTTTCTTTTTACTTTAGAGCGATAAGGGGAGGAAGTGTTTTTACACAGTTGAGATTTGATCCTCTCCAACTGTTTACACACTCCACTCTGGTATCCTTTTACAGATGTAAACTCAGCCCAGCTTCAGTTTGTTTCTGCAGTCTGTTCTGTGCTGATATTTTCCTCCACTGTTGACTTGCCCTGTAGCTTCCACAGTGGCACCACTGCATAATTGCTCTGAAAGAAATACAGTTGTCCATTGTGTGGAACAACAGAAGTTCTCTACAAATGTGTGAATTCTAGCCCTGCTATTGGAGACCTCTGTCGGTAAATAAAGGTGGTCGATAAATTTTTTTGCATTGTCATTTCTTTTTTTTCTTTTCTTTTTTTTTTTTTGTCCTGCCTGCACAAAGGCACTATTATTTTACGCTTTTGCTGTACATTTTTTTAAAATTCCCTTTTGACCGCATCACTTTTTAAATGTATGCTACCACTGTGTTCAATTAGGGGGACCTGTTATGATATCTAGCTGTTTTTTCACCTTGCCCTACTAGGCTAGTGTTGCATTATTACTCTAGTCATTTGACTTGCGATGGATCTTAGTGTAGCCTCTCAGTTTTCTGAAACAACCTGCTTTCTTCACTCCTTTAGGCCAGTTTTGTCCTGAAGGTTGGCTTTTGCAAACAAAAGATGTGAACAAATTGGCTGCCTGTGCACAGACCCAGCGTGGTGTCTGGGATAATCATTTGATGCTAATTTGCTGAGATGAAGCCAGAAGTCCTTATAGTCTGAAACCAAACATGTAGATCAGATTGCATCCTGTATTTTTGGCTCTGGAGTTACTATTACATACAGAAACATTTTTTAAAACCCTGACCATGTTTGAAATGAGTTTGTAGAGAGATACTTTAATTGTCCCTGAAGGGGAATTGTTGCTACTGCTTTTAAAGAATGCAGTTTGTTGGGGAAAGACAGCTTTTGTGTTTTTGCTGCAAGTGCAATACTCAGATATTTGTTAATGATGAGCAGACTTTCAGCTTTAATTTGAGGAATTTAACAAAAGTATTAAATTAACTGTTTTAATAAATAATAGGCCCTTTTTTCAGAGGCTCAAAATTAGACTGCTTTAAATCTAAATATATACATATATATATATATATATATAAAACACTCCTCCCTTTAGAGATTCTGCCAGCAGCTTCAGTTACTGCTTATGTGGGTTCTTCTGCATTTAGTTTTGCATTTAGTAAGTGGAAGGCATTCTCTACAATAGAATAGTAAAGCCCTTTACTGTCATTGTCCATGTACAACAAAATTGTGAGTGCTCAACACCAGCTGTGCAGGTTTAAAATATATATAGTAAGACAGCAAGAATAAATAACAGGAAAAATGTATACAAAATAAGAGGTAGGCTCCATTAGAACAGGTTGCAAAGTGCTTGGTTTAAGATGGGGTTCAATTCAGTTTCTTTTATATAGCAGCAAAGAACACGGAAAACCCCAACACTCATATAACCCACCTTATAAGCAAGCACGTTGGTGACAGTGAGAAAGAATAACTGTTTTAAAAGGAAGAAACCAAACAGAACTAGGCTCAGGAAAGGGCAGCCAACTGCTGTGACAGCTTGGGGTCTGGACGAAAACAGGACCAAGACACACTATGGAAAAGAGTCAGAGATGAATAATAAGCAGTGATTAAATGCAGAGAAGTGTATAAAGAACATCACCTGACGGAAGAAAAAACCCCTCAGTGCATCATGCGACTAGATTACTGACTCAATGATTACTGATTACTTTATTTACCATGAGAAACTCGTGGCTTCTTTTTATTTTGACAGATTGATTTGGCTGAATCTGAGCAGAGATTTCAACCTTGTACGCTTCATTTGACCTTGACCTTCATTATTCAACCTTATTAGCTTTTAGAAGCCAAATATTGCTCCCATCATATGGGTAAAGATAGTAAAATATACCATTTCTGTATGTAATGCTTCAAGGTCCTAGATCAACGTTTAGGGTCACATGAATTAGGAAAAAGCTTTTAGTTTCCAGGAATATACTAAATTAGTCTTTATTTGAATTCTTTGAAACATTTTTTTCAATCTAACATTGTATGACTTCCTAATGACATAAAAAGATTAATATACTAAACTAGATTTTGATATTAACAATGCTGACGTCAGCACAAATGATGAGAGAACAGATAATGTCATCATACTGTGATAAATATATGATTAAACATCAGAGAAGTGCTCTCTGTGTGTTCTTGTTACTGAACTAGGTTTGCTTTGTACGACTCTGGCACCACAATTATAATCTTTGGAGTCAGTGGACCATACGACATCCAGGAGAGAAAAAAAAACATACAAAGTCTGAATGATGAACTCATTTATTGGTATTGACATCGAAGTAAATTAGGTATATATTTATGAGCTACGCCGATTCCCATATAAAGACAGTCATAGTCAAAGGGTGCAAAATCATCAAAGAGGTCACTCAAAACACAAGATTGTTTTGAAAAACATAAAAGAATAGCACTGTACATTCATCAAATTTTACTTTTTTTTTTTACTTTTTTTTCCTTTGCTATGCCAGCCCTGGAACAACAGAAAATATAAATGAATATATGAAATATATCCACATCCAAATATATTCGTTTTGATTTTCTTTCACCCTCTCATGAAGTTCATGTTTGCGGCTTTAAAGACTTTATTGCTGATGGCATCTGTCACTTTTACATCTTTGCAAATTGTATCTGATTCAGCTTTACTTTGTGGTCAGTGGTAATTGTCATTTAAATTAAGATAGAACTGATAAATGTGGATGTTACAAGTATCCCTTTTTTGTTTCTGCCATGTTTGATAGAAATGCATCACATACTTTTTATATTAATCAGATACATATTCTTGCTATTACTTGCCTTTTCTTAATGAGCCAGTAGTGTTCTACTAGATGTAGATCTGGGGACTGGGGAGGCCACTAAATTGATCACGTTAATTAAACAATTAAAGGTAACTTCTGCTTTGTGACATGCTGAATTTAGCATTAAAAGTAGAAAATTGTGACCAGAAAGAGATGCACACCATAAAGTCCTGAGATGATTGCAGGGTCCAAAGCCACTGCACAACTGTTGTCAGGTGTTTGACTCAAAGCAAGCTGGGAACATGAATCCTACAATTGTTGCCTCAGCAGATGTGAATAATCGTCAGGGCAGGCTGTGTTTACCAGTGTTGGTGAGCCTGTGCTGGCTGCAGTTTCAGATTTCTGTTTTCAGCTAACAGAATTGATTCCTGATGCAGAAGTCCGACATGTCTAAGATGGTTTTCTGCTCAGTGCAGCTGGAAAGAGGGCTTATCAGAGATAAGATAAAGCTTTTCCCACGATTTTTTGGTATTAGAGTAAACTGAAAACCTGAAACAGAGAATCGTGTTTGGTCTCAAAGATCATACTTTTCCTCATTCTGAAACTCCTGAATGTTTATCTGCAGGAGTGCATGCTGTACCAAGTTGACTGGCTGTTTCCATAACTGCACAAACAAGCAGATATACAGATATTCTAATGAAGTGTTTGTTGAGTGTAGTAATCATATTCTATAAACATCAGCATGTTTTTACTGGCTTTGTGTTGTCAGGCTAATATTAGCTATTGTCTCTCAACACTGCTGGGCTGTTGAATTTGTCTCAAGTTAAAAAGTTGCAGTTAGTTCCAAATGGTCCAGTTTAACCTCCTCCTTTTGTAGATGAGCTAAGACTGAGGTAGGATAAATGCATATGCACGGGATAGTCAAGGCTATAACAGAGTATGCATTTGGGATGATTTTTTACAAAGGAGAGGACATGTCTACATGTCATAGCAGGAAAAGCACAAACAGAAAAGCAGATTATGTCTGAAATCTATTTTTGCATCAGGAACCAAATTATCTCTCTGCTTCTCCTTCTATGAAACGTCTGATTGGGCCTCTGGAAATTTCTTCAGCCAGATCAGAAATGACAACATCTCTTGCAAACCTGTCCTGTTAATTGTAGTCAAGCGATTAGTGTGTCCATTGCCGTTTTGAAGAGAAAACAATTGTAATGCATGACATGAAAAGAATACCCTTTAGGTTTAAAATTGTTACTGCATAACTGAAGCTCAGACTTAAGCAAAAGTTCTCTGATTTCAGTGAGCATGGAGGTAGTTCATGCAGTTCTTTGTTTCTGGGCTGTTGGCTTATCAGCATTCTTCCTCTAAAAGCAGGTTTCATTTGCTTTCAGTTTTACTAAGCGTTTTGAAAGAAGTCACTGCAGTCAATTTTCACTGCATCCAGAGTCAGCTTCCCTCCAAACACCAGCGGCTCTATGAAGATGTTGTGATTGGAGATGAAAGGCATGTCCAGAAACTCTCCACATTTCTCCTCATCATCTTCCTCGTCCAAATTTCCAGGCTCGTGTGATGAAATATAATCAACAGTTGTGTCCAGAGACGTGTGCGTGTGATCGGAGCTGTCTGAGTCGTGGGACAAACTCTTAATGTACGTGGTTGGAATGACCGACTCCGGCTCAGTCTCAGAGCTCAGCCTGGTTGAAGGAGACATACGCAAGATTGGTTTTCTAGATTCACTGTTCTGCTTGGGTAGCTCCTCCACATTCACCAGGATGAGCTTTTCTTCCTCCCTGGGTTCACTGGAGCTGCATGGTGGCAGGTTCATGTTGCCCTGTTTGGAACAGAGACACGAGCTCAAATGACGAACAATAAGAGATGCAGTCCAACCTGAATTCTTCTTAACTTTTATACGTTTACCTTGTCTTGGGTATACTCTTTGGCCCACTTGCTGTTTGCAGGATCTGGCACAACATCTAGCATGAAACACTGAAAAAGCTCCCAAGACCTGAGGGAGAAGGAGAAAACTTTTTATAGCAACAAAATAATAAGGTGTAACTGCGTTATAGAGTTTATGTTGCACATGTACCTTTGCTTTACGGTTGAGTTCTGGTACAAACACACAAGAAACACCACAACCACGGCGCTGATAATACACACCGGTAGGAGGAACGCTTGGGTGTCATCTGCAACAGTGGCAACAAAATAAAAAGATGTAAGATCACGGAATACACCTTTATTTCCTCTGTTACAGCGCGTCTAGGACGCTTAACTCTTTGCAGGTTCTTGCAACAGGACAGCAAATCTACAACAGAATGGCTGAAAAGTAAAAGCATTAGGTATTTCAAAGGCCCACAGTCCAGTTCTCCACCCAACTGATGCGGTGGAAGTACTTCAAGAAAGCTAAGTATAAATAAATGCCAAGTTTCAATGAACTGAAGCAACTTTAAAAAGAAGAGTCATACAGAAAATAGATTTACTGCTGCTTATAATAGTTATGAGACACTAAGTCATTGTTTGGACTTATTTTCTCACAGGACTGCATAGAAGGCTGTGACTAATTTATTTTCCTCATTACTGTATATGTACATTTAAAAAAAAAATTATACATCAGTATCAGGGACTATTTTAACGAAGATCACTTGGATTGAAAACCAAAAAGCAAACAGTCTGAGTATAGTATAGTATAGTATAGTATAGTATAGTATAGTATATACTAGTATATACTAGTATAGTAGTGTGTTTTTAAACAGTTTCACTTAAAACAAAGCTTTAATGTGAAACTTTACAATTACTCGTATAAAATAAAGTTAGTGATAATAAGTTATTTAATATTTTATTTTTTATTTATTTAATATTAACACAGTACTACAGATGTGATAATTGACATGGACTTCTTATAGACCTGTTAAATTCAAGGCAACACTCAACAACCAGGTAGCTTAGCTTAGCAAAATGATTGCATTGGAAATAGCTTGCATGGCATGCAGACTTCCTATTTTACCGTCACTAGTGCAGTTTCAGATTTACTCTACAAACCCAAGAGTGGGATTGAACTCCTCCCTGAAAGAAACGAAGTGTAAAAAAAGAGGCTGCTTACGTGCAATGAAGAACTTGATCTTTTGACCTGCAGGACCATCTCCTGCAGCTGTTGAAGCACTCATCCACAGTCTGTACTCTGCTGGAGGCAGGTCTTTAATTATATACGTCCTCTCTGATGCTGGCGTAGAGTCTGAAAATGTATAAACACATACAGCAGAGGCAGAACATTTTGTCAGTGTGCATAGTTTCTGTTAAATATGTTTCAGTCACTGACTGTATATAGAAGAGCTCGGTCATTTGAGAGGGACTCAGCATAAAGTTGCTTTTCCTCCACACTGAAACGATCCAGCTGGGGTGGTTTGGAAGTCTGGCTAAGGTGCCTCACAGGTGTGAGGTTTTGGGGCTTCCCAACTTGTAGGAGGCCCTGATGTAGACCCAGGAGAGATTATATATTTTAGTTGGCTTGAGAACAGCTTGGCATCCCTCTTCAGAAGAGCTGGAGGAGGCGGCCAGGGTGAGGTTGGTCTGGTTGTCTATGCTTACACTGACCCGTTTAAGTAGCACAAACTGGGTAAATGTTACACTTTAAGGTGTGGCTGTCTTGTGATTCATAAGTCACAACTCTATAGATGCACATGCAATCTGTGGTTTCTTTGTGAGGCCCACCCTTCACTCATTGTGTCCGGTTTCCAAACGGCATGCTGGCAACAGAAGAAATGCTGAACTTCACAAACTAATGGCTGATGAATCCTCTGTATGATCTGTATGCTTTTTAAATCATCTGTTCTCTTATGTTTCATTTGGTTACATCGCTTCACAAGAAAAATGCTTTAATGCCTGGAACCATATTGAAATAACAAGCTTTTGAATAAAATATTAATGTGGTCCCTTCGATTTAGCATTCTCATTTTCTTCACCTTGGCTTTTTCTGAAAATGTCAGTAAAATAAAACAACTGCAGTTTAACTCTTCCTTACAGATTTTAGCGTTCCCCATGGTCTCCAAATAGATAGTATACTTGGTAATGCAACCCCTGCGCTGACTCCTGTCAAGCTCACTCCAGGTAATGTTCACGTTGTTTCTTCCCTCAACCTTCTCTTGGACACGTGGGGCGGCTTCTGGAGCTGCAAACCACAAGCACAACCCAAAACACTGCTTAATATGATGACCATTAACAAAATATTTAATATTTAATAAGGAATATTGACTGTTTTGTATGTCTTACCTGACTCCAAAGTGGCAACACCTTTAAATTTCCAACTAATGGAACTCTCATTATAGAGCACATACACCGCTCCGTCATAGCACTCATATGGCTGGACATCTGCAGAAAGGAGGACAGAAGCACTTTAAGAGAAAAAAGAAATGTGCATAATGTGTGTTTTAAAAAAGTGACAGTTCACTCATTAGAGGCTTTGCTTTTCTCCTGCTTCATTTTTCACTTCCTACCTGAAATGACAGCGTGGTTTTCGTTCTCGCCCAGCCTGACCCATCTGAGCTCCTCCAACTTGTTGCCATCTGGGTACCACTCCACTACATATGTGGTCGGTGGTGGTGCAGTTTCAGGTTTTGTCCAGGAGATGGTGATATTGGAGTTGTTGGCTGTTACTTGTAAGTTGTTAGGGGATTTGGCTGAAGCGAAAAAAAAGGCAATCATGTAATCACGTAATTCACAAATGCATAGACCAGTGTTACTAATACATTTGTAACATTTTAATGAGAAGACTTAAAATTAAAAGAAAGGGAACCAGACTGTGGATTTTTGTAATTCTCCTGACAAAGAAACAAGGCAGAATTACCATCTGGGAAAAGTTTTTCACTAGGCAGTTAGGAATTGTTTTAGTTTTTGCAACAAATAGACGTGTAAGGTAAACTGCAACCTGAATTATTACATAAATAACTGCCCCTGTTTTGTGGAGGGCCTCAACATGTTGGTGTACGCTGATAATGCACAACATTAAAACCACCTGGCCTGATACGAGCAGATCGAGCATGCCATCAACACAGATCTGACCCAGAAAACATGCACGCAGGAACACTAAAACTGTGATATATCTAATCTATAGGGTGACATTAACATACACTGTGTCATATCTTCCCTATGCGAAACTGAAAATTAATTCCTGGGAAAAAGGAACTAATGGCATGAGAGTCACCTTCTACGCCCTTCCCCCAAGTCACAAGTTGTCTTTGGTGTAGCTGGATTTAATTTTCTTGTGGTCCCACCCACCAAATCACACTTTTTCTTTACTGTCTTAAAGAGCCGCTAAGTTAAAGCCAGACTTTAGAGAAGTCTCTGTGTCCATGCTGAGTTTTGAAAACTAAAGGCAACGAAAATTTGGGACTTTGTTTTATTGTGTGAGACAAGGGACGAGGGATAAAAATGCTTTCCAGCCACAGGCACCTGGACGCTCTAGGGTTACTGCTTGGGCCGGACTTGTTGCATGGGTGCTCAGTAAGATTGGGCTCTGGAGAGTTTGAATGCTAGGTCAACATTACAGACTCTTTATTGCATTCCTCCAGCTGTTCGTGAGCAGCTTTTTCAGTGGCGAGGTAAGGACACTGTGGCCTGAATGCACTGTAACGAGACCATCAGTGCCATTCACTCAAACTGCAGGGGGATTTTGCTGTAGTCGAATTTGGTCTAATTTTAGACCAGATCTGTCCTTGAAGAGCATATTCCAAATATGTTTTTGGTGAACCAGATAACTACAAACAAAGACATATCAGTGTTTCAGCACAGAAGCTCTGGTTGCAGACCAGACGATGGAAAAAGAGATGGAAAAAGATATGTCAAATGTCTTTGTTTTTTTTACCTTCAGTACGCCGGGTTGTTACTCTGGCAGGAGGGGACAGCCCTTTGGTGTTGCGAGCCCTCACTGTCACATCACAGCTGGCACAAAGTTCAACTAGACAACTCCTTTCATTGGCACTGACGTTGGTGATGACACTAAAGCTAGAAATGCTGAGTTCATATCCTAGAATCTTCCCTCTAGAGACGGAAACGTTCATCTCCTGAAATCAAAGAAATAAAAAAGCATCACATCAGTTTTTTTGATGACTGGAGGATGCAGACCAGACAAAGGAAATGATTACACAAGCCTGGGATTTAGATGCCGCTCAAAATCAACATCACAGCAAGATGAGTATGTAAGACACATCATTTCTGTTCAGCTCCTCTCTTTCTTGTAAACTGAAACTGTGGTATCTGCTGACAGGTTTCACTTGTCTCTCAGTGTCTTTATGTGACATTGAAAGTTTCGAGGTGTGTGTGTGTGTGTGTGTGTGTGTGTGTGTGTGTGTGTGTGTGTAGGTGTGCGTGCGTGCGTGTGTGTGTGTGTGTATGGTCCAGAGTGGTGATTGTGTGAGTGTGAATGTCACACCTCAGAGGTGGTCAGTTGTTGACATTTAGTCTGCAGAATAAAGTAGTAGTAGTAAAGCACAAAGATCAGAAAGTGTTACTATGGTTACAATGTCACATGCCCACACAGACACACAGAACGGGGAGAGGGGAATACATGTAGACCTCAAACCCTCAGACTCAAGCACACACAGCAGCGCTATGTGCTGTGTGTCAAGTGCAGTGCAATTTCATGTAATTCAGCTCTGCAGCAAACATGTTAAGGATAATAAACAGTGAAAACTGTATAAGTTTTCTAATAAGACTTACCTTCCAGTAAACTTTCATGTCTTTAAAATCAGATGCAAGCCACACATCCAGCTCTTTGGCAGGGGCTAAAAAAACAAAACAAACTGCAGTAAGTCACCAGGACATATTAACTCAATTCATGCAAGAGAAGCTAGTGAACTGGGTGGGTTTTCATTTCAGTAAATGAGCGCATCTGCATCAACGGTGTGATGGTTCCTTATCAGCGATGAAATGCTTTGAAATATTTTAAAAAGTGACAGACATCCATTGTGCAGCTCTGTTAAACTTTCCATCTTAACTCTGACAGTAATGAGTAGCAATTCCAAGAAACCCCGTGTTATTTGAATCAAAGTCCTTATCTAATTAAAAAAAGAAAATAATGCACAAACAGTGTGGTTAAAAGGTCTGTTGGTGCAAACCGTGGTTATTCATTATTAAAATTAATTCTATGAGGCTTTATTCACAAACTCTGTGATGCTTTTGGAAAGTTCTGTCTAAACCAAACTTGCTAAAGTCTTACACAGGGGAGGGTGGTTTCCTCTACAGTAACTCTGGCAGCAGTGTGTGACCGTACATGAGATGTTGTAACCCAGTGAGGAAGAAAAGGTCACTTCCATCTGTCATTTGTGTACAAATGTAGGAAGATGTGGTAAAATAAATGTAAATGAGGTTAGAGGGAGTGCTTTGTACATTGCCTCCTAGAAGACGCATGTATGCTAGCGTCAACCCTCTTCCAAAGTGCACTGCCAGTTATTACTTTCTTTCACTTCCAGTAATTTCTCAAAAGAAGGAAAATTTAAGTATTAATGATAACACACAGCAGTCACATGGTCACAATGGTTCCCTGTTGATGAGTTCAAGTGCTGTTGTAAAATGAGATTTCAGGGTTGGCCGCTTGCAACTTTTTAAATGCCAGTTTCAGTTGTTTCTATTCAGAGTGTTTATATTTTCAAATACAGATACCAACCACAAAAAAGGATATCACAGCACTGCCTAGTGCAAAAATGAAAACACCTATGAAATGATCCACTTTCACAAGAAAAGGCAACATATTGGGTCATGTTTCTCTCTAAGCTGATTTTCATTGTGCCTTTGACGTCATGATATTAATCATCTGTGGTCATTTAATGTTTGTAGTTAAAATAGCCTTCTTCAGAGCTCCAGAGAGCACGTTGCTGTCCAGAAAAATGAGGAAGAAAGACAAACTGCAATTAACGTGTTTGATGCACACACGCTCGAAGAAGGCGCGCAAGACACTCTTCACAAACGTTGCTTCACCTTTCTGTCAAACTGACGTTCATGGAAAATGATGATCTGTCACTGCTGTACATTCATAGTTTTACATATATGTACAGAGGCCTGCATATCTTCACACCATCAGTATTAAAAAAATGCAGCGATACTTCCCATAAAGCATCACAGTCTTCTTCACAGCTTCACCTTTCTTCCCTGTGCCTCACTATTGAACTTGTTTATAATTACACTCAATAAATATTTCCTGAAGATATTTATTAAATTAGCAATTTAAGAAAACATGCATACATCGTATTGGAAGTAGCTGCTTTTGTTCTCAGCACAGTAAGACCCATTTCAGTGGCTCAGCCAGTGGTGAGCAGATAAGTGCCTCAGAAACCGAGAGGAAGCACAATTGTATTATCTGATGGTCTGCACAGATAAAGCGCCACAGATATACTGTATCTGTACCTTATTATCCGTCTCTAGACAGAATGTGTAGTGTCAGGAAGTGCTTCATAATACGCAAAGGCAGACCTTAAAACAGCCTTCCGGAGCTGCAGGTTAACACATGAGTACTTACGTTCCTCTTGAGTCCATGCGTAAATGTTTGTGCTCCACTCACTCCACAGGCCGGTGCTGAATTTAGATCTGGCTCTGAAATGGTACAACCTGTAGGGCTCCAGAGAAGAGATGGACCAGTGGGAGGAATTCATCTGCACAACCTGTAAGTTAATAATAAATACATATTTTTCAGTTATATAACCTCAGATTGCCATATAGATAGGAGTTTTGCATGTGGAAGTGATCCGTGAATTAACCCATTGTAAGAACACCTGAGAGAAGATAAAAGGACAAATTCCAGCTTGTTTTTACGACTTGAGCATCATTGTCAATTCACTTATACTCATATCAGTCCTGCTACTCATATATGCCTCTCGATCTGAATCAGTAACAGACCTATTTGGTCTAACTGTATATCTTCAAAGGTTCATGTGATATCTCTGACTTCTACTTTTCTCACTGAAAGTCCCTAAATTCTCAAACTCTGAAGAGTTAAAATGTCTTACTGAGTCCTGATAAGTTGTCCATGTCTGCTTTTCTGCCCTGTACTGGATCTCCAAGTGCTGAGTCCTCACAGGCTGCTCCACTTTCATGATGCACTTCCGGGAGTAGCACTCTGGCTTGCCGAGAACGGGAGTCGACGGCATCACTGTTCGGATCAACGCAAAGTGGTCACATAAATGACAAAATCAAACATTTTGTACAGCACTAAAACAAAACAGGTTCCTAATATTTGCCATATATGTATTGTCTTGATGCATGCTCCATCCAGCGTGTAAGGAAATCCATCTGGATGTTGCGTTTTCAGTGGGAAAGGTGTTTCATCCCTCATCCGTTAAATGAGTGACGAAACGTTTCCCGAGCTAAAAACGTAACATCGGTGTGAGCAGAATCATCTTTCTGGGATTCCTCTGGATTATTATTGGCAGGATTTGGAAAAGAGCATGGGTGATCATCAGTAACCATAAACTTCAAGATTGAAGTATAGAACAGTTTCCACTGCAGAGTTGGCGTGAAATTCTACCCACAGCATCATTACGTTGTCATACCCTTCAGTCAACCTGAAAATCTTTTCTTGCTTTTTTTTTTCTTTTTTTTCCCACAAGTTTCATCTCTGGAGTCATTGGTCTCCAGTTGATGGTAACTTATATGAGTCTTACCAATTTTACTGAGTGTGTAGTTAATGATGGACGAGTTTGCAGAACCCAGTGGGTTTTCAGTTTGAACCCACACTGAGATGAGCTCGACTGATCTGGAGACAGTGAAATTCACCGACAGCAACTCGGTTCCCTTATCGGAGACTTTGTATGACGTTGATCCATCTGAGTGACTTCCAGAGACCCCCTTCACCCTGAAAGTTTCAGTTGACAGAATAAACTGTTATTGATGTGTTTTAAAGGCAAAACTGACAAGCAGAATATTTGTTTTTATAGCAGTATGGTGGTGACTCACCAAAGCGCTGAACTGTTTCGAAGATTAGTGTCCCGTCCTCTGTTCCAAATGCAGACCACAACTCCACTTTCATTCTTTACGATTTTGTAGATGCATGAAATGTTTTTAGGGCGATCTGGTAGGTCTGGAGATCAAAGAAGACAGAGAAAATACTCAACTGAGTACTGAGCGGAGAGCTAAAGCATAAACAATACTAAAAGTAGTAATTTGTCTTTTTATGTCAAGCTGCATTTGTCAGAAACAGCAACAACAACCAAAAATAGTTTATTTTCACACTTGAGTTAGCAAATCCTATATAGAGTAAATAAGCAACTTATCATAGCTAACTTTGACACTTAGCTGTGCTCACTCCTTAACATGCAACCAGAGTGTACATTATGTAAAGACAAAAAAGCAGAACCAAATGACCCTTTGACAGCTTTTGTAACTTAGAAGTGCTAAACATACCCTAAAATAAAAAGTTCTCAAGCTGAAAGACAAGTCCTGCCCTGCAGAGCATCGCTCAGGACTTTTCAGTCTATTCAACATCAATCTGTTGGCTTTTTCTAATTAGAAATAGAGAGCCTAAAATCCATGAACCTGGGCTAAAAGTCTCAGTAGAGGGGACTTTCATGCTCACTGAATACTCACATCCAGCTGAGATGTCAAGTCCACAGGGGTCCAGATCTTTACGGTTCTCACAGTGACAGCTGTATGTTCTGTTCTCTGTTATGTTCACCACCTTAAAATGTATGGTTGTAGAATTCAGTGCTTTGTGTTTCTGCTTTGTGGGACCTTGGCCACTGTACATGGAACCCGTACACATCAGGTTAAAGATGCAGAACACCTCAAAACTGGAGCCTAGCTGCACTACAGAGTCAGTACTCGACCTGATGACGCAGGATTTGTCACCTAAAACAGAAAGAACAGCTTACAGACTGTAATAACATGATCATACATATATATATATATATATATATGTGTGTGTGTGTGTGTGTGTGTGTGTGTGTGTGTGTGTGTGTGTGTGTGAAAAAAGTTATATCCCAGATGGCAGATACATTTGGGGTTAATTGGGGCTATGCCTGACACTTGGCTCATGTAAGATGGGCCAGTCTGAGTCAATGTCTTTAGTCAAGGCCAAATTTGGCTCATAGGAACCTGCAGAAACAGCCAAACATTAACTGCTAATCTGGATTATGTGAAAATCTGATTTAAATATAATTTCAAATGTCAATCTTCACATTTGCACACAAAAACACTGTCCACACGTTCTTCTTCTAGGCATATTCTTCGTGATATCAGTTATCACATTAGTTATCATATATAAACTATCACATACAAGGTTCACAAAGGACGGACAATGGGAAAGATTCTAGATCACTACCTTTAAGACTTCTTTAAAAAACACACCAAACAAACCCACTGATCGTGTTGCTGATATCGAACTTTTATCACCAACATATATAAAGAGAAAATAAGAGATATGTTAGAAAACTGAATCCACACATTTATCTAAGCTTACCAATGCAAAGCTGCACGGCCAGCACGGCAACGGCGACAAAGACCGACCGTAACTGCAACATTGTTGCCACGAGTCATCAGCAACTTTACAGCAGCCTAAGTGTCTCTTCCATTGCCACGGGAGCTGCTTCGCCTTAAAAAGGAGAAGTAAAAAAAATGCCTGCGATCTCTTATGCTTTCGATGCAGCGACTGTAGAGGTGGGAGGAATCAAAATAACATTATTGATTAGAAATGTTCACTTCATACAGCCAATAAGGTCGTAACTTATAAAATGTATACATTGTGAGGCATGTACCAGTGTCAGTGTGATCTCACGCATGGTTCAAGTGCAGCAGAGGACAGTATATAGTCAATAGTAGTTTAAAAACAGGAGAAACGATCCTGAAAGTCACCCAAATATCACATCTCAACATCAAATTTAACTTTTAGTTACCGTCTAAGCTGTTCGTAGCTCTAGCCGTCTTCGTATCGGATCCTAAACATCTTCATTTAGAGAGAGAGCGCGTCCACACTGCGGTGGTAACGTGAGAGCGGAGACTCCGTGTTGGCTGGCTGCCGCCCCTGATGTGAGGTAACTAACTCCTGAAACTGGTCTACCTTTACTTTAGAAATTATCACTGAAGCCAGATAACCACAGAGGCTTCTGTGCGCACCCAGGCTGCACATCAGCACTGCCTACTTGTCTGTTTTACTAATACGTGCATCCAAGATTTAGCGAATCATTCAATCACGATTTTTATTTTATTGCGGTTATTACCAAAAGTACTAACTGTAAAGTAAAAAAATATATATAAAAATGATTTGGGTGGGGCATTTTGTGGTGTTTAGCATATTCAGACGGACAAACAACACGTGACAATGATTGCATAAATGATCAGCAAAACTTTATTATGCGATAAAAGGTGCAAATATTGATTATTATCTTATGGGGGGCGTCTCTTCGAGCTGCTGTTTAGATGATGCTTGGGAACCTCCTGAAAAGAAGGACCTGCAAAAGCACAACAAGCTCTCAGAACGAGTTACATTATCAGATTTTCCATGCAGCCCAAAGTCTTTCAGTCCCTCTGTTACATCTCCATGTGGTGCAATGGGGGACTTTCCAATGTGGCATCGCATTCTTCGGAAATACAACACAAGACTCAAGATGAATGGATATGCCTGTAGTGGTTAAATTTAGCAAGAATAACGAGATATCTCTAACCTGGAGACTTCCTAAAATGTAGTATGTCAGTAAAGGAGAGACTGTCGTGAAATGTTGATTTTCTTTTAAGGAAGTGAGCCGGCTCTCAGGAAGTGATAAAAATGGTATTGAACTGCAGGTGGTGCATGTATGAGTAGAAATGAAGGTTCACAAAACCCGACAGTGAGCCACCGACTGCAGAGGGAAAGCCCCAGAAGGCTTTAGCCTGGGTGTGTTTTGGAATAATTTCACACTCATTGCTTTTCTACTCACCAAGTGTGGTGCCAGCACTTAGAAACATGCAGGGGTCGCGCCCTAATGTGTGAGTTTGACCTGATGCAAGCATTTGGATTTTTCTGGATAAAGGCACTATCAGAGTTGATAACATTACTTTGTTTTTTGCTTGATTAATTGGATGTGGTTTCATCTTTAGCTTATTAGCAAGCACAGTTTGATTTCCAGGCTCTTTTTTTGTGATTGTCACATACTGTTGATAGTGGATGACCATGTAATTAATCAGGTCAATGTATGAGCCTATGAGCAAGAAATTACTAAAAGCTTGCTCATAGGAAGTGTTTTTCTTCCTCTTGACTCTTTGTGATGCAATAGAGAACTGATATTGCAAATGAATCTTATTCCTTCACTCTGCATACTTTAAATGGCATCTCTCATTCTTCCTTGCAGCCACCTTTGTGCAACCCACCTTCTTCCCAATACCGCCTCTCATCACTCGAGCCTCCATCTTCATCTCCACCACCATTGTCTAGACTCCTGGGTTGTCCTACCCGAATCCCTATCACGGCTGGGATTCTTTCCTGCTGTGATGGACTGTCGAGTCTAACTGCTAAATACCTCAAACTGAATTCTGTACATCAATAAATCATGAGGTTAATATAACTACAGGCACTGTTAGCTAAAAGATCAGGCGACAGACTGCAGTAAGCTAAGCTTCATGTATGCTTTTGAGACACTAGTCTCTCAGTCTAGTCTAAAATCTGGACCCAGATTACAGTTTCTTTGGGTATTCTTTAACAAGCTTAATAATAAAAACAAGCTACGCTAGCATCTCTGTGAGACTTTACTTACAGTGTTTTGAATGCTAATGCTAAATGCTAATGTCAGCCTGCAAATCCTCCACCATCTCCACCTCATAGATGTTATGGCAGGCACAAGAACATGAAATTCATGATGCTTATCGGAGGATCAACAAAATATTACAGTTCAATCCAGAGAAACCATGAATGTCTCTATAGTGACAGATCTTCCAGTGAGTGGATGAGTTTTTAACTCATTCTTTAAGTAAGTGGGAAACATCTTGTCTACACCTTCAATCTGTTTTACCAAAGTTGACAACAATCTACCAGATAAATGTAAAGATTAAAAGAGATGACAACATCACTAAAAGATGGATGGTGGAAATAGAGGAGATGCTATTTTTTTGTTACCTGGTTTAATTCTCTTGGAAACATAAATCATTTTCTTAACAAATTAGATAGATGTGAATCACTAAATACTAAAAATATTTTTCTATGATGCTATTTACAAGCACAGCAGTACAGTGGCTAGCACCATTGTTTAAATAGCAAGAAGAGTTTAGTTTCAAATCCAGGCTGGGGCCTTTCTGAATGTGCGTTTTCTCTCCAGGTACTCTGGCTTCCTTTCACAGTAGTGATTTTAAATCGACTCCTGGGCTAACACGTCTCCACGCATGAGTCCTGCAACAGACCGATGATCCCATGAGTCCAAATTGCATGGAAGAAAGTTGTTTATGTATGAGTGTGCTCCACTGTTAGCATTTTTGGAGGGGTAGTGTTATATCTATTCATATATTCAGGAGACGTTTTGGCCTCATGTGGTCATAACCATTCTGCCATCAGGTCACTCTGATGTTTGACATTCAGCAAACTTGATAAAGTTTTTTTTTGCTTTAAATTTATTTCATGAATTTGTTTTTGACAACAATTTCAGGCAGATTTTCATTCTGATCGCACAAAGTTACTGAAATCATCATTTCAAGCGATAAGGTGGTTTGATAATGCTTTCTTTGTAGTGCAGGTTTATCTTTTTTTCTTTGTGTTGTCCCCATCGTCCATGCTACAGTTGATCACTGCTGACGGCAGCAATCTGAGGGAAGTAACCGCCAAACAGTATTATCTCACCAGTACATTGAGACAAGCTGGGGTCTGCTGTGTCAGGAGTCATAATCTCATCCTGTGGCAAGTCCAGAGATGGAGAGTCTGTTTCTACTTCATCCACAGTCCCTCTATGTTGTTGTAAGAACTGAAAGCCTCTAGATATTGTGCTTGGTTCAGGAGGTTTAGGCCTCAGACGATCATTCAAAAAGCCGTGAGTACGTTCCCGAGATGAATAAGAGGAATTCACATCCACACTCAACAACAAGCCACTCAGTAATCCTTCAAACACACTTGAACAACTGCCGTCCTCCCCATTTAATGGAGCGTCCATCTGCTTCTCCTCCACTTCATTCACCTCCTCTTCTTCTGAAGTCATCATGCCAATCTGGGGTTTGTAGCAAACATGCTCGAGCCTTCTGTCAACAAGCATTTTCTCAGTATCTGACATCAGGAAAGGTGTTTTCACTGTGAGTGGTCCTGATCCAATCTGGGACTCTTCAACATGGATGTTGGGGTAGATTTCATCCCTCTCCTCCTGGGAGATGACAGTGATGGGGGACAGTGGAGGGTCATTGTGGGTGCACGAGAATAATGGTTCGACTCCATCGTGCTGTGGACCACAAAACAAACAAATCAAATCCATACTTAGATCTAGAGAGATAAATACAATGCAATTGTTTCAGAGTTATGTGTGTCATCAAGACAAAGTATCTAAATCTCTCAGAACGAAAGCAGGAAGTAGCATTGACTTCCTACGATAGTTCAGGCTAGCAATGTCTAGAAACTAATAGTAGGCTATTTTTAGTGTAGCTCAAAACTGGCAAATTGATTTCTTTGTTTTGCTGGCACTGGTGGAGTTGTTTCATTTGCTAGTTGTTTCTCTTTTGGTCATTATGCTGACAGTAAGATGTAGTCTCCTTGGCTGAAAAATGAAGCCAATACGTGCCAAGGGTCAACAACTGCAGTTCCTGGAATTGGGAGCATCCGCTAAGGCTGGCATCAGAAGTGAGTTAACACTATTAGACTCCAGTGCTACGTTACTTGGAACTAGGAATGGGAACAATGAAAAATGTGGAGATTCTAATTCCATTATTGATATCAGTTATCGATTTGATCACTTGTTGATTCTCATTGGCTCCACAAATGCTAACAGCCTATCAAATGCATTCATGCAAACTGACTGCACGCTGTGTGAAATGCTTGTGTGTGTGGGAGGCATTTCCTCTCTTTGTTGTGATCAGTGTTGGGATGGTTGCCTACTATAGTCCAACACACTATTATAAATCCCTATCCTAATGAAGATATGAACTTTCTATGATCTTTCTCTTAGGATTTAGCTAAGCCAAAAGCACAAAGCAGAGACGAAAAACGGCACAAAGAGACTAAAGTGATCGCCACAGTAATTCTACTTTGGAAATGTTATATTTTAAAGCGTATCATGATGCTTTAAAATGCAGAATTCACAAACCAAAATTTCATGTTATAGTAGCTATATTCATTTTTTATGTACAGTGTATGGCTGATGAGCATGAATGTCATCTCAGTGGACATGCTTGCTTTGTTTACCTCCAATAGTCTGATGGCATTACTGTGTCCAGGTTTTGGCAAGTTTTCAACTAGCCAGGCAGGTCCCCAGGATATACATTTCTGTTTGATCCTAAGACAGAAAACAGTTAGATTTTCAGTTTTTGATTAAAACGCTACAACAAAACCTCCTTATTGTGCCTCTGAGGTACTAGACAATATAACTGATGCATGCGTGTATTACTACAGCTGTCTACTACTGCAAATCAAAATCAGTCTCTCCGCAGGTAAAACCACCAGATTGGGAAAGGGTGCTTTGACCACATTTAGTAGGCTACACGTGTTGGTTTAAGTTTCTCTTCGTGTTAAATCTGTGGCTTCTTGTTCATCTGTTCATGTTGCGGTGTGGCATTTTAATAAAGCCGACCACAATGGCATCCATCGCTGTTACTAGTAAAACAAAACTTAAGGTCCTGATGTGGTATCCTTAGAAATACTTTGGCTGTTAGGTTTTGTTTTGTGTCTGTCGGACAACAGTTGTTTTGAGCTTAATTGTTCATTTCGAGCATAAATGATTAATACCTTTCCCTCACGCATCTCCAGCACATCAGGTTGGCTATGATCGCAATGAAGATAGCAACGATGAAAACACACACAACCACCAGGCCAACTACAGGAGACAAGAAAAGAAAGACAACACTTTTTCTTTTAGCAGACAAGTTGTAAAGGAGTTATGAAAATAATATTATTTTGATGTTAGTTGTCCTCAAAATACAAAAGGAGAGTTAAAAGCCTAAATATGTTTTAGTATTTGTGGCAATAGAATATTGACCTGGAGGAGCTGCAGCCTCAGAGTAGATCCGGCGCCCTCGCGGTCCTTCTCCTGCTGAGTTGGATGCAGTCATTTGCAGAACCACAGTTCCTTCAGGACAGTTCAACCACTCCTGCCTTGGACCAGGTGCAGACACAGTCTCTGTGTAGAGAAGCAAATGAGAGATATTTCTTTTTTTAAGCAAGCACAATATTTTTAAGGTAGCCTTAAGAAGAAGACCGGCATAATGCTGCTATTTGAACATCAACATGTCTTCTTTTGCATGAGATGGACGATCCCTCTGTTTCTTCACTACTTCCCTGGCCTCGTCCTCTTGTAAAGATAACATATCAGTTGGGGGTTTTAGTCAGTGTCCTCCAGCCTACTGTCAACAAGCATGATCATAGGATGTGTGGCCTATGTGCTGCTTGAAACCTGCTTGGCTCTGCTGAACTACTGAGGTTAAAAATGGTTCTGATGCACCAGCGCTTTCTGGGAAGCGGGTGTCTGTGGATTGCTGACTGTACACTTGTAACAATGGATACTGGTGAAAATAATTTCCTGGTTTTTGGGAAAAAATACACTTCTTATGAGTAAACATTTATTTTCAGGTTCGATTACTGTTGGGGAATTTGCCACCCTAGTACTTTCAGTTCTGTTGAAACACCAGTTTTGATTAGTGGTCTAGCCAGACCTTGTGTATTAAACTGATGACGTCCCCATAAGTGTTGATTGCACATAAAAATAAATAGCAATAACCACATCATTTGTCCATAGTTGACTGGTAGGCCTGTGGCTAGCTTAATTTGCCCAGCTTGAGCTTGAATATATACAGCAGGTTTTTGTTTTAGTTTTTTTACAAACTACAACACTATCAGTCATGATTTGGCCTTCCCATAACCCCAACCTTAACGTTACTGAAGCAGTGCGGGATCATCTTGACAGAGAGCGGAACAAAAGGCACAAAACACTCAAAGAAGAGCTTTGAATGCCCTTCAAAACGCTTCAAGAACTGCACCTGAAAACTACTTGCCATAAAGCTCTCTAACAGAGTTCAGGCTGTGCTGAAGAATAAAGAATTAATAAGCCACAGCACCTATTTCTCATTTTTCCAAGAAAAAAGAGAGAAATGAGGGTTGGCTCAAGACTTTTGCACATTATTGCAAAACAGAAAATGAAGGAAAAACAAGATAAATCTGTAACAAAGAGACTCTTTCACTTGTCAAGGACTTCATTGGCCAAACGTCAGTCTGATCCTTTTTCCTCTGTTAAAGCCACAATCCTCAAACTTTTTCTAACCAGTATTTTTCCACTCATGTATTGGTGTGTTTGTGCAGATCATTTGCAGTTAAACGTTTCTATCAAACAGAGATAGTGAATATTGAGTCAGATCATGACTGTCTCTGAGTGCAAAGATCTCACCAGTTTCCACATGACTTTCTCTTGTAAGCTGCAACTTTCAGTGCAGTGTAAGAGGATTAACTACCAATAAAAGATTTTAGCATGATCTGGCTGCAGGTTATATTTTGGCACAGTATATGAGTAATGGAGCAAAATGGCATAAGACAAAAGTGGATCACTGAAGTAATTATCTGAAATACCTCAAAGAACACTGATAGTTAGTATCTGCACGTAGCACATTTGAGAGAGCAGAATGTGTGCTCTCAGGTGCTTTAAAGCTGACATTCCAAAAATAGTGCACAAAGCAGGCTGGTTTGTAACTGTGTTTACGGATGCATTTGTGCACATAGCCACATGGCTTCCTGTTTGTGGTCAAAGCCAGTTCTAGAAAACTCTGAAGACTCTGTGAAAATGACGACAAACAACTGTTTTTTCTTAGGTGAGATCTCGGCATACACAATCAATCACCAAGGTGATCTAAGATAGATACAAAATGCGTAGGACTTCAGAGAAAACTACCAAAAAGGTCTCTTGTCATGTTAGACAGTGATGCTGTCCCCTCCTTTTAGCTTTTTTTGAAAAAGTATTTTTAACATAATAGCTACATAATCCACATGCAGCAGTTTAACATTTCAAATTCATGACATTACTGGAAGCGAGAGGTGAAAAACCCTGCTGATGCACTGCATCTTTGTGGGAGGGGAGTATCGATGGAATCCTGGTTGCACACTTTCCATTTTGTAACACAAGTCTTCTGCTGAGACACAATTTATGCTTACATAAATTTACTATTGCATACATAAATTTCCCACACGTGTGCGCCCACAGGAGGACTTTGTCTGACCTAGGTGGAATACAGACACAAAACGTATGCCTACATGTGCTCCATAAAAGGCAGGGCTCGTGATGTAGAAGAACAGGAAACACAGCGCAAAGTTGTGGTTCCTCTAAACCTTCAGTGCAAATCAACATGTGTTTATACTGATCTGAAAAAGCAGCTGAAAAACATGTGTTAAAAAAAAAAAGTTAGACTTTTTCTTTAAAGCAACAGCCTGCTCATATAACTAAACTTTTTCTGTCACACCAAAGCATGCCAGGTACTTATTTTGGACCGCCTTAAAAGGATAAATAAGGTGACCCGTTAATGTTTATAGACAACCTACCAATTTTCACTTACCGCTACAATAAATGTCTGTTTCGGTTTCTCAATTTATCAGTTAATATGATGTTTTTTCGTCGAACAGCTGATTGTGAAAAAATGCCCATCCCATCAATTGGCATATACAGTTTGATACTCACTATTTAATTCTTTGTCTTTGGATTCCGGTGTTTTGCAATAGATGTTGTACTTTGTGATGAAACCCCTCTGCTGGTATACGGGCAGCTCCTCCCACTGGATCTGGATGCGTTGGGCCTCGTGGGCCAGCACAGAGAGGCTTGGACCAGAAAGTGGCTCTGAAACACACAGTGATGCAAAGACTACGTGTTGGGTACGGTAAGTGTTTCCTGAAGCCCAGGTATAGATTCACAAAATCTAGCACATGCTTAAAAAACCTTCAAAAATGTAGAAATAAACTTCTCTTAAAAAACAAATCTGAAGAAGTGTTACTCTGTTCTTTGGAGTAGAGCAGTATGGATGATGGAGCACTGACACCTCTGGTGGTCACAGCATACAGAGAGATGTTATACCTCACACCTGGAGCCAAACCTGAAGCAAAGCCAGGAAAAAACTACATTATATTAAAATATATTATTTATTTTGCAAATATGAAGATTAGTTCACAAACACAGACCTAAGGTATATAAAGACTATCATCTGCATTCTGTGCTTGTGCTGGTGTAATACAATAAATGGCCACAAGAGGCCACTGTTTTCTCTCATTTAAAGCCCTGGTGTCTTTATATCATTTCATAGATTTAAATTTGCATTTATGTGATGCAATATTTTGCTGTTCGTATGTGGACAGCCAGATTCCCTAGTGGCTCAGTGGCGAGTCTACCTGTGATTGATGTGCTCTTTAGATCTTTGGCCAACGTTTGCCACCACAGCCCTTCTCCAGATACATTTGTCCTTTCTATCACGTAATACCGCAGTTCTTCCTCCTGTGTCGATGGGTAGTTTCCTGTTGTCCACGACCAGGAAAGAAACACAGCACTGCCATCAGCAGCAGGGCTAAATTTGATCAGAAGAGATCCAGGGACACCTGAACAGTGAAGGCATTTAGTGCTCATTTTCTCCACAACTTAACAGTACTTTTGTTTTAATCTTCTGTGTGCAGTATTGCTATACCTGATTGTCTGAGAATTACATCAGCTGGTGGCGACTTTCCATATGTGGTGACCGCACTGATGCTCAGGCTGCTAACCTCTGCTGGTAGCTGAACTGAACACTGGATGCACTCGGCAGCACAGGTTTTAAGCTTCTGACCATTATCCAGAAAGATGTCATACTCAATCACCTTGCCACTGAAATCCTCTTGTGGTAGAGGCTGGGAAAGAAATCCAGTCATCACTTAATATTTACATTTGTCATTTGCAGATTAAGTTCTTTAGGGTTGCGTGTTATGTAAAATAATTTAGCTGGTGTCTGTAAAACCTCTGATCAGAGGATGGCATTTCCTGTTTGCAATTGTCCCTTGTTTAGCGTTAGCCAAGAGGCTGTTATATTTCTTTGCACTTTGCTGTGATGGATAAAAAATTAGAACTGAAATGAAATTGAAATTCTACCTGCACTCCTATATTACTCATTTTTAGTAATATAGTAATATAGTTTGCCAGTCTGAAATACAGTTACTTGCTTATTATCCAAAAGTTAGATTAGAGGTCTGACACCACTTTCATTTTACTGTATAAATTGAAATTACTGCTGCTTACTGCTGCCAGAAGACAGGCTTTGTGTTAGATTATTCTGTGGTCAGGTATTGTGCAGGAAGTCGCTGTCAAGAGAAAGTTTTTTCTTTCATGTAAAATGCACAACAAAAAGGTCTGCGCAGCAAATCAAGTGGTTGCAATTTACAAAATGATAAATGATTCCTTTTAACCAATCAGCAGTGAAGGCTTTCTGTGTTATAACCAAACTGATGCATTATAAAAAACATTTCTTGTATTTGATGGATGTTTGGGATTCATAATTGTCAGCATAACAACAAAAGCCAGGGCTCATGAGTGGCCATAACTTATTACCTTCCACAAAACAGTCACGTTCCTCTGGCCGTCTGTCCCCTGCCTCTCCACCTTCCTCCAAACTTGCAACTGCTGGGATGGACCTGAGGGGAGGGTAGACAATAAGTTGTGGGCTATGAATTAGAAACAACAAATTCTTATATCATCACATTTACATTGCATCTGTCTTATGATAAGCAAGAACAGTGAGCTTGCCTTTTCCAGGGCTTTTCTTCCTCACAGACGGGCTCCATTTGCTGCAAAGCAATGCTTTTCTGGCGCTAATACTACTTGCGTTGGTATGTGTCGGCACAGGCGCTGTGTTGCATATTTTCATCTGGAACTCATACTCAGTCAGATGTGTTAGATTATCTACCCGTATCAGATTCTTACCGAGTTCCACGCCCGCTCTCATTTCCTAAAAACATTGAGAGATTAGATCAACTTCATGGTGCCAGATAAAGACTTTTGCTGTAAAAACCCCCCACAGAGTTGTTGGAGGAGTGTTAATAAAACTTTACCCAGGAAGTGTTGTTTGTGCGCAGCATGACATGAGGTCTGAGATAAACCGAGGATTCATTGCTTTTCCATTGCAATGTGGCTGCTACGGAATTGCTCGGAAACTGTATCTGCATAATAATAGGTGCATCGGGAATCACTGCAAGACAAAGGAAACCAAATATAGTGCTCACAAATGATAGAGACAGAAACAGCTACATATTCTGTAATGGCACAGAAATTCTGGGCAATTAAAGTTTACTGAAATAGTGACAGAGCTCATCCGAGGGCGTAGGTAAATTTCTCTTCAAAGAAATATTACACAAATAGAAAAACAGTTTGCTGATAAGAAGGTCAAATTAGTCAAACTGTGACCATAAAAAAAAACTTTCTAAAAATGATACATCAGGTGATGACACATTTCTCGAGAAACCATATGACTCTAATAAAAAAAAAGAAAGAGAATGAAATTAACAAGTGAACAAAAAACATTCAATGGTATTCAAGTATTCAAATTCAAGATCTGTGTAAGTATTGCAGAAGCACAGGTTTACCTATGTCCTTCACACGTAGGACGACTGGATCGGACTGTGATGTTCCAAAGTGGTTGGAAGCAGTGATAATGATCAGGTATGTAGTGTTTTCATCAAACATGCTTCGTGGTATGGTGATTTTGTCAGCATCCTGGATTTGAAATAGACGTTTCTGACTCTCATTTTCCCTAAAAATAAAACATTAAAAAAATCAAACCATGAGATTTGGATAAACAAGAAAATACAAAACAAAAACATAACACCATACCTGTTTACAGAAATGTTGTAGAGAGTAGGGAGGTACGTTTCCTGCCCCCTCGTCCACGAGCAGTTTATTAAGGATGAGCTCTTTGCTGTTTCACATGTTATAGTGTCAGGTTTATCTGGAGGCACTTTAAAAGCGCATGATTGAAACAAAAAAAAACAGACCTTAGTTTTTACATTTGCTGGAAAATGAAAACTAGTCATTTGCTTTCTGTGTCACTTCTATAAACAAATTTCAAAGTGTAAAATATTAGCAAATGCATATTTTCAATAATTTTATACTTTCTCCTAAAAATATATATTTTAGTAATTAAAGTTTGAGCACGTCTGCTCCCATTACTACAAGGTACCCATGGGTTTACCTTTCACTTTGCTTTTTAAAATTTTTTTATTTTGTACTGTTTGGTTAGCTTCTACAAGAAAAATTAATAAATAAAAAAGAAACTATGTTCCAATAACCCAGCCTCCAAGTTCTGCACAACATCAGCCGTAACAGACAGCAGTGAAAAACAAAAAAACAACAATTGTGATTTATTTAGCCTGCTGCAAACCAAGTTTACCTACAACCCCACTGCATTTTCTTACTATTATGCCACTTTTATAGGCAGTGTTGTAAATTTGTGTCTTACTCTCTCTTTCTATTTTTTGCACTTGCACACAAATTTTCTTTTGCAGCTGCTGTAAACTGTACATACGGCCAGCTCGTAGATCCACTCCATTCACAACGCTATGCATATAATTACTGCAGATCGCTGCAGACAGTGGGATCCATATGCTGGGCAGATAGAATTTCACTGTAGTGCAGTTGATTCTCTCCCATTTATCCACAGGCTTGCCATTTAGCACCATGTATATCTTGGCTCTGCATGTAAAAAAGAAAACTTTTAATTATCATTTCCTAACTGGTGGAGAGGGACAAGAAGTCTAAAAACTAATTTTCTGTTATCAAATATGAGCCAATAAAGCTGATAGCTACAAACACAGCAGGGAGATTTTCATGCATGGCAGAATACTGTGTAGCATTGTTCTGATTCCCACCTCCAATCACATTCATGGGTGTGGCAGTACACCGTCAGATTTGAGCCCATGAGAAAGAGTGGAGCTGGCTCTACAACCAGGTACCCAGTATACTGGGTAGTGATCGCTCGTTGGCAGCCAACAGGTAGAAGAGGGAAGTCTGTCCGGAAAAGACAAATGCATGAAGTTTTCCCCACAGCATTAGTCGAGAAAGTGAATTTTAGACCATGCCAATAAATACATTGTGTATAGCAAAACCCATTTACTATAAAAACCAAGTGGATCGTTACATTCATTGGCTGTAATGTGTGAGTGGGAGATCCCAAAAAATCCTCTTTGTGCAAGAAGGAATGCCAAGAACAGACAAAGTAAAAGTGTTTTCCATGACTATGTATCTGCTAATTTAATTATTGAAACACTTGGGTTGAAGTTGTGGTAAAAGCCGAAGCAAGGGTTACAATTCAAAACCACAAGAGCTACCAAAGTGTGATAAGGGATCTCAGTAAGCAGAAACAGAGTAATGGCGGTGTGTTTTTTTAAATAGCTGGAACCTGTAACACTCACAATTGATAGAAAAAGTAAGAAGTACAATAATACATCTCGAAATGACTGAGGAGACAGTCATCTCAGCTCATTTTTCTGAATCCCGAAGAACCCCTTCAGCAGCTGTAAGAACAAAGAAATGAGAAGAGAAGAAAAACAGGTTGTTTTTTTAGGAAACAAAATGAAAAATGACAAATTTCTTACTTCTTATGAATCACTTAAAAGAAATTTCCTTTCACAAAATTATCTTCAAAGCCTACCTCAGTCATCTGCGTGCGGGAGCACTGGAGTGAGCTGCCTAACATGAGGAGGAGGAAGAGCTTTTAACTGAATGTCTCATCCTTTCCAGTGCAAGCTTGAAGCTGATAACATTAACAAGTACAAGCGTCACAACACCGTGGCAGATAAGAGAAAACACGTTCCTGTCAATGTTCTATCCTGCTGACACAACTGAGATGAACTGAGATTAAGTATTTCCTCACGTCAAGCATGTTAACTTTCAATTCTTTCGCTGCCAGCAGCCTGTTGGGACACGTTGGTTTTGGTCCGGTGGCTAACGAGCCTTATCGCTACTCACCTGCGGCACGCAGAACCTGAAAGACAGGACAGGAATAGGGAGAGAAAAAAAAAACTGCATTATCCCACAAGGAGAGTCTCCTAGCGATCAACGACTGTAACGTGTTTCTCTGTATGTTTTTGTCTCTCAAAGACTGCACATACCATCACTTTCGACATATAGGCGAAAGATTGAGATAACGCTCACCAGAACTCCATCCTGTCTGGGTTTTCTTATCAAGATACCATCCAAAAAGGCTTTTGCTGTGAATCGATCGTCAGACGACTTGCTGTGTGAGGAGCACCTGACTAAAGTGATCTCTTTCATGGGAGTGAAATGTCTTAAAGAGGCCAGTGACCTAGTTTTGTGGTATTCTGGCAAATGCAGAAACTTTGATCATTTTTTTTGAGTAGTTTGTTGCCCTACTTCTGTTGCCTGTTTTTCATCACCACAACGATTCTGTTGACTTGAAACATCAGTGTTCTCAGCATCTGCTCTCATTAAACATGCTTCTGCTGGCACATAATCCAGTGGTCAACCGAGCAAGCGACACGGTGACATCAATCATTTTACTTTGAAAAGCACGCTGACAACTTGGTTATTTGACACAATAAGTCAAAATGTGCTGAAGGACAGACTTACATAATAAAGGTTATAAAGATTTTAAAAAATGACATAACAGAAAACTGCTCAGTAACATGGAGATTAAACACAACCTGGATCTTAAATGTGTTCTAGAAAATTTTTAAAAGAAACTTACAGAGAACTCTTTAGAGAAATCGATTTACACTCGAACATCTTTTCTCACTGAGCCCGTTTGCTAGCGTTTGTAGTCCCGCAAAGTACTTCAGCCTCAACTGTTTAAAAGTCTCTAGCTATCTTGGCTTTTGTGATTTTCTTTCACAAGATATTTTCCATCTGTAACTTCAAACGGTTTACAGGGAAAACCCAGAAGTTTGACGGGGTGCATGTTCGTGAGATAAAGGTGGCTTGAGGTTTAAGGCAGTTTTCAGAATTAATACTCCTTCATGTTCATGGTTCAAATTCAGAAACTCTCTGAAAGTGTTACTTTTCACAAGTGACATGACAAAATTTGGTATTCTTAACACAAATACTATAAATAAAAAATACACAAATTTTTAAATGATTCAACCTTTTATTGACATTTCATTTTCTTTCACATAAACTTTATGCTCCACAGAACTTTTTTTTTTTTAAAACAATCAATCTTTAAACTACAGTGATTTTAAGAGAGCGACAGTAAAGAGCGGCGCGTTGTGTTTTTTTTTCAACTTCCAAACCTCAGAATAAAACCACAGTATGAAATTTAACAAATAGCGGTCTGAATGAGAAACATACAGTTTATTCAAGCACGTCGCGTTTTAACTACAAAGACAATGTGCAGAGGAAGCGACTGCAGGAAATTGCATACCAGTGATTTCTTTTAAGGAGTTTGTTTTATTTATTTTTGCACACTTGAATATTTTAGATTGCAGAAAGCCCTCCTTCCTGAATAAACTATACCCTCAAATTTGAGATAGATAAAGATACATGCAAAGAAACATGGCATTTTATGTGCCATTTATTGCTTTATCGTGGTACAGCACAGAGGCGATAAGGTTTGGGGGCCCGAGTTACTCCCAACTTGAACTCCAGACTGGGCTGCTCTCCAGCAGGTGCAGTGAATGAAAATCTCTGGAGGAGGGAGGTAAAGAACAGGAATAACTCCATCCTGGCCAGCTGTTCCCCAAGACACACGCGCTTACCTACGAATACACCAGAAGTTGAGTGATTTCATTCACAAGGACATTCACCTTAATTCACAGATATTTTTGTAGTTCTGGGAAAGCAAACCTAGCATGCAAAACTTATTTTCACACATGAAGTCTGTAAAATGTTGGGAAAAGCATTTCAGGACACTGGCTAAACTTGCCATATCTCATGTGTAGCACACAACGGGACACATTACTGGAAATACTCTTCTTTATTTAGAAGAAGGGTGCCAGCACACAAAAAAAATGCACACTTTTTGTACTAGGGACCCGGCAGGTTAAAGTTTAATGCTATGAAATTTGCATATGCATATGCACTTCAATCAGGGAAGGTCTTCAACAGATCAGAGTCTTTGTGGGAAAACTGGTGTTTTGCTTCCTATCTGAACCCTTTCTGGTGTTCCATGAAGCTATAACGTTTTATAGTGCCCCTGTAAACACATACCCATAAAAAACATGCAACTGTACAGGATATGTGGAGTAACTACTGACTAACCTGCAGCGAAAGGCATAAAGGCTTCTCTCTTCCTGAATTTACCATCCTGGTCCAGAAAATGTTGAGGGTTGAAGGTGTGTGGAGTTTCCCACATCGATTCATCACACAGGACCGAGTGCAGTAAAGTTATGATTATGGTACCCTGAAAAAATACAATTGAAGTAAATGATTTTACTAGTTTGCTTCCAATGCAAGTTTTGAAACAAAGTTTTGGACAGAATCAAGAATTCTCAAGAATTTAGAAACTGAAAAATGTCAAAAATAATAAAATGTGCAATTGTTAATTGTGTTAATTTGCTAGTTGGTGGAAAATCAGCTCATGGAAGAAGCTAATTCCTATAACTAAAGAGCAGGGCTATTAAATGGATTATTGTGTTACATTACACAATTATCCATCCATCCATAATCTCTACAGTCTGTCCTGGGTCTACCCCGAGGCCTTCTCCTGACAGGGCATGCCTAAGACACATCACTCAGTACTACAGATCCTACAGATGCCCGAACCACCTAAACTGGCTCCTTTTGACAGGTAGGAGTAGCAATCTACCCCGAGCCCTCCTCGAATGTTGGAACTTGCCGTCCTGTGCTACAGTAGAGTGACATCCCGTCTTTAATCCATAAAGTTTAATATGATGTTGGCCCAACCTTTGCAGCTATAACAGCTTGGACACTTCTCAGAAGACTTTCCAGAAGGTTTAAAGGTGTGTTCATGGGAATTATTGACCATTCTTCTACAAGCACATTTGTGAGGTCAGACACTGATGTTGGATGAGAAGGCCTGGCCTGCCATCTCTGCTCTAATTCATCCCAAAGGCTTTCTATCTATAGGTCAGACTGTGTGCAGGCCAATCAAGTTCTTCCACATCAAACTTGCTCATCTGTGTCTTTATGGGCTTTGTTTTGTGCACTGGTGCACAGTCATGTTGGAACAGGAAGGATCCAACCTCAAACTGTTCTCACAATGTTGGAAGCATGAAATTGTCTAAAGTTTCTTTGTGTGCTAAAGCATTAAGAGTTCCTTTGAATGGAACTAAGGGGGCGAGCTCAACTCCTGAAAAACAGCTCCACACCATAATTCCCCCTCCACCAAACTTTACACTTGGCACAATGCTGGCACCTGACAAACCCAGAGAACACGTATCCATTGCTTTGGAGTCCAGTGGCAGCGTGCTTTTCGCAGCGTGCATCTGTTGGGTTTCCTTTGCTCTTGGTGATGTCAAGATTGCAGCTGCAGCTCTATTCCATCAAGTTCTCTGTGCACTGCTCTTGGTCTTATCTGAAAACCACGTGAAGTTTGGAGGTCTGTAGTGATTGATTGTTTGACTCTGCAGAAATTTGATGACCTCTGTGCTCTGCTGGCCCCCACTATGTGATCATGGCTGTGTTGCCGTCGTTCCCAATTGGTTCCACTTTGTTATAACACCACTAACAGTTGACTGTGGAATATTTAGTAATGAGGAAATTTCATGACTGGACCTGTTACACAGGTGACATCCTATCACGGTACCACGCTGGAATTCACTGAGGTCCTGAGAGCTCCCAGTCTTTCACAAATGTTTGTAGTAGCAGTCTGCATGCTAAGGTGCTTGATTTTATACACCTGTGGCCATTAAAGTGCCAGGAAGACCTTGATTTAGTGATTTGGATGAGTAAGTAATTACTTTTGACAATATAATGTATTTATGTCTGTGAAGGTTGTCAGTCATCCAGGTTATGGTAATCTAGTGCACTTGGAAGGAAAAGCGACTGGACTTCTCTAAGTTTCTTGAAGGATCCTGCAACACGGGGCAGAAAATGTTCCCTCCAAGCCACAAGAGAGAGAGAAGGAGCACATAGATGTAACGAACGCTCTTAAAGCATGTGGTTATCGAATCAGCAAAGATACTGTAAAAAAGGTCAGACATCAACTAGGGAGAAACAGAAGGAAAACAGAATAGCATTGTCAGCACTGTCATCTCCTATCATCCCTTTATCAGAGAAACTCAGGAGAGACTTCTCCAAACACCTCATCCTAGTGTACTTCAGACCTTTGGCTCATGTGATTAGGCAGGTGATCAATAGTGGGTCAGTGACCCTCTTAAGGGACATTCCTAATATGGCTTAAATCCGGGACTCTCCACCAGAAGCTTCTCAGATGAGAGGTGAAAAATCTTCAAGAAACTTAAAGAAGTTCCTGAGATAATGTATTTATATATTTATACGCCTCTAGAGTTGGCGTATAAAGGAGGATTTTTAGTATTTTAAGTGAAATACCCAAATTCCCAGCATGTTTTTGGTTTTGATTATTATTATTCCATTTAATCTGTCTAAAAACATTCTTAATTATCTGATAAAAGGATAGGTCATTTCAAAAAATGACAAAAACCTCACTTGGGAAACAACATATGGACTGTATACCTTTGGGATTGCGTAGTTATCCAGTGTGGTGTCTTTGCTTGTCATGTGAGCCAAATTGAGGGGGATGATGTTGGCCATTCTCTGAATCTCATGAACGACAGCATCAGTATAGGGCATTTTTTCTCTGTCACTCATAGAGGGCTGTCTGGATGAACCAACCACAGCATCTATCTCAGCCTGGACTCTCTCTGCACAGTGAAAACAGGAAACAATGTGAGTCTGTGTGCAGCATAGATGACTTACAGGGAAAGTTTACACATCTTACATGCATCCTCTCACAATACATATGATCTCTTAGGGACCCCCTGAGAATATAAAGAGATGGCAAATTGATTAGAAAATATGTAGTAAAGGTGGATGTGATTCATAAACACACCTTGTATGTCAGGGTAGTAGATCATGTAAAGCAGTCCCCAGTGTAAAGTAGTGGTTGTAGTTTCAGTTCCAGCACCAAAAAGATCCAGAGCGCAAAAACACAGATTTTGTAAATCAAAACCAGATTCTTTGTTCTCTTTCTATAAGTGCGAGAGAGGAGCAAAAATGTGTTACATGGTAACAAATCACACATTTTATTAGAAATGTAGACAACAGACAAGGAGCACTTCACTCACCTCTCCCATTTCTATGAGAAAAGCATCAATGTAATCTCTTGGTGATGAAGGGTCAATATTTTCTTTGTGTTCATTGACCTTGACCTTTACAAACTCAATTAACTGTTGTACCAGAAATAATATTTCCTTGTGAGATCCAGGAATCCACTTCATCAGCCAGGGCATTGTGTTGTACATCTACAGAGTTCGAAGACAGTTTCAGGTACACCTGTTGACTACTGGCTTTTACACCAGATAACTCAAGAACTACAGATATTTGGAAACCCCTACTATACTTCAAATGTCATGAAATATTAGACCCCAAAACACAAGGAGATGTAAACAAGAACTGAGCTTGACCTCCTTTCAGATTCCCCACACTAGTCCTTTAATGTATATTTTGTCCTCCCTCCAGTCACCCCCAACCGGTCACAGAAGATTTATATTTTTGATGAAGCCTTTATTTGTCACTTGCAGTTGCCTGCAGTGAAATGTAACCCCTTTCAACCATACATACATTAAACAAAAATCACATTGGGGAGACAGGTCAGAACAGGTAGCGTAAAGAAAAACAATGAAATGTACGAGACAAAAGGGCAGTGGAGGAGAAAAAAGAGAACCGTACTCAGACTGAGCTCCTGATAGGGGATCAGTATGAGAACAGAAAACAAAAACTCCTCAACACAGAAGCACATGAATCTTCACATCGTAAGACCATGAAAACACGTGACAAGCAACAGGGGTGGGTGAGTAGGTTTAGAGCAGCGGCCACCAACCTTTTTGGCGCCACGGACCGGTTTATGCCCGACAATATTTTCACGGACCGGCCTTTAAGGTGTCGCGGATAAATACAACAAAATAAAACTAGTACCGGTACCGAAAAAAAGACCAGGAAAACCGAGTTAACGATAAAAACGATGACAAAATAACGCTGAAAACCGATAAAAACCCTGAAAACCATATATTTCAGACCTGAGCCTCAAACGACTCACGGACCGGTACCGGTCAGAGGCCCGGGGGTTGGGGACCGCTGGTTTAGAGTAAGGCAATGTAAACAGGTGGTGGCCCCTCCCTGGGCCTGGTTCTTTCTGAGATTTGTTTCTGTAAAGAGGGAGTTTTTCCTTCCCACTGTTACCAAGTGCTTGCTCATAGAGGATCATCTGACTTTTGGGGCTTTCTCTGTATTATTGTAGGGGTCTTTACCTCACAACATAAAGCACCTGGAGGCGACTGTTGATTTAGTGTTGTAAATAGAGCTGAATTCAATTGCCTAATCTAACTAAACATAAAGTAGTTAGAACTTCCCCTTAACTAGAAACAACAGTTTCATGTCATACAGAAATTTTTGGATTGGAAATAAAGCTACTGTTGGCTGCTTGTTGACTGATTTAGCTGGTTTTTAAGTCGGATGTCCTTATTTATGCAACTTCAATGGGATTCATGTTTCAAACATAAAATAATCTTTTGCTTGTTTGGTGACTGTGTAAACTTTTATACTATGGATCCTACCATTGCAGCAAAAATACGACTGGTTAATTTTAACAATATCAGCAACACGGACAATTTTAGTGCCAGATCAGTACTTTTACCTTTGATTCATAAAATAGATTTCACACAATAATATTTGTGTACATTTACATGACTCATAGTTTGAATACGCACCTTTTAGTTTTAGTAGTCTAACATTACTGTATTCGTTTTCAATAAAATTTCTTCGGCAATGTTTCAAATTAAACACATTTTAGTTCCAGAATAAAATAATGAATAAAATTATTGGATGTATTCTCACCTGTACTGACAAACTTCCCTGTAAATGCATAATCTTGTTGAATTTCTGGAGAATAGACTGAAACTCCTTGTCAGTGTAGTCGAATCGATTCCCAAACACCAAACAGCAGATGATGTTGGACACAGCGTTGTTTATCAGTGACTGGGTATTAAAGGGCTTTCCTGTAAAATACATAAAAAAGACTGAGGAACCCTTGCATCATGTCAAAATAATAAAGAAAATTGGGACCCAAAACATCACAAACAAAACATCAAATATGATGAGTCACTGGACAACGCATGTTATATGAATCGCATGCAACAGGTGTCATGATACCTAAGTACACAATGTATGTAGCTGTTGGTGCATGCGTTTGTCTTCAAAGTTGAAGGTAGTGTGAGTTAATTTTTTTTGTGCCTTGCTTATCTGCAAAAGCCTCTATGAGGTACTGGCACTCCTGCTGGATGGATAACTCCAGGGTCTTCTTGCCCAGACCAAAGTTTCTGAGAGTGTGAAGAGCAAATCTCCTCTGTTGCTTCCATGGATAACCATTTGACATCACAAGACCTTTTAGGAACATACAGAAACATTAACTCCAAAATGGTGTAAATTAAGTCTGATGTTGCTCAACTTCAAATATGAAAATACAACCAACTCCACCTTTGTTTCCTGCTAGTTCAAATATGGGTATGACAGGACGATCTATTAAGTCTTCTCCTTTTTGTACCAAGGCCTCTTTCACAGACTTGTAGCCATTCACGACCACAATTCTTCCACCAAATAGTCGCAGGCTGAAAACGTTTCCATACTTCTCTGCAAACTGAACACAGGCATTGACATTGTGGTTGACCACTGAGTGGACATATTTTTTAAGAAGTCACTGTCATGTGATTGCCCATTTCAGTTTTAACCCCCAGGTTTAACTGTTTCTTATCAGCTGCTGAAATCTATTTAAAAGTATCATTTCTAATGCTGGTTGGATTTTTCAGTTACCCCTTTTTAAAATCTGGAGGACAAATTACTTAATCAACAATATAAAATTAATAGCATGTATCAATATTGTGCCCCCCCCCACCCGACCTCCAGTAAAGAGAACAAAGGGGAATCTGGAATAGAGTTCAGTTTGGCTATCTTGCATTTAAGTTAATAATTTACTATTTACCTGACATGTTTAGGACATCTTTTAAAAAACAAAACCTCACATTTACTGATTTACTTAAATCAATATGCAAAAAGTGCAGTGTGATATCGCTGAGTGTTGTTTACGCTTCTGACCCTTTATTTTCGACTACACAGCAATAAAGATATTTCTATACCTCTGCGAACTGCAAGTGAAGCCTGGCAGGTTGGATACGCCAAAGATCACCAATGAAAGCAAGAGCCCACGGTCCAGGAGGAAAGTTTTTTGGCACTCTGTTCTTCAAAAAATCAGTCAGAAGCAGGAAAACACACACAAATAGTAAAATGCTCCCGCCGTCAATCCACTCCAGGCCGAGCACGCTGTATATTGTCTCCATAGCTTTACTCTGTTATGCAAAAGTAACTCAGTGTTCAGCTACAGGGACAGAATATTATATAACCCAATGCCCGAGAGTACATAACCCAGCCCAAAGTCCAGATAAAGCCTTGATTACACTCCTAGTTGTTAGAATCAAGGTTTTGGTTTGTTTTTCTCCCCTAA